>NC_044993.1:5941158-6151158 GCF_008728515.1 Papio anubis | reverse complement strand
TCTCCGTTGCAAAAGAGAGGGGTGCCAGAATGGGACTTCGGCCTGCAGCAGAATGCAGCAGATTTTATAGACAGGCTTGAGGAGGAGGTGTCTGATTTACAGAGGGCCCACAGACTGGTTGGACCAAGTGTGATGTTTACATAGCATTCGGGGAAGCTGGCCATCGCACCCTCATCTTATTAAGCAAATTGGCTTTCCACTTGGTGGGTGCCATGTTATCTGCTCCTTACTGTACACTTGGCTGGCAAAGGGATGGGAAGATGGAGCCACCGTGCTGGACTTGTGTAGACCCAGGCAGCCCCTTTCCTACTGGCACAGCTGCCAGCATTCACCCACACAAGGTTCTAGCCTGCCTTTCTATGTGCGTAGCTCGATTTTACAGGCTGCTTTTTGTTAGAAATGATTTGGGGGCTGCTTTTCATTAAAAGGAAAACCTTACTAAGGACATTCTTACCCTTCCTTAGTATCTGCCTAAATAATTTTTTTTTTGGTGGAATCTCATTCTGTCGCCCCGGCTAGAATGCACTGGTGTGATCTCGGCACACTGCAACTTCCATCTCCCCAATTCAAGCAATTCTCCTGCCTCTGCCTCCCAAAGAGCTGGAATTACAGGCGCCCGCCACCACACTAGGCTAATGTTTGTATTTTTAGTAGAGACACGGTTTCACTATGTTGACCAGGCTGGTCTCGAACTCCTGACCTCAAGTGATCTGCCCACCTCAGCCTCCCAAAATGCTGCGATTACAAGTATGAGCCACCGTGCCAAGCCAGTAATTTCTTCTTAACTGCTGTATCAATGCAGTCAGGATAGCAGAGAACTAAACAGGAACCCGAAAAGAAGCCCTCCCGCTTGGGCTCCCTCCCAACTCCCTACCAGGGGTCTCCTCCAAGAGACCCAGCAGGCCCATGCATCCGATCTTCCCCTCTGCTCCCTTCAGGTCTGTTCACCCCACAAACTTCGGGAGCCATGAGCAGAGGGCTTCCCAGGCTGCAGTTAGTCTACACAGCGTCTTGGTGTAATTTAGAAAGAGGCACCTCCTTCCTCAGGACACTTTACTTCTATCTGGAAGAACAATTGCAACATTTATTTTGTATCTAGAAAACTGTCAGGACAAATCTATAAATCTACAGCATGTCTGACATGAATGAGAGGTGTCCCTTACGTGAGATCCTTGCACACACAGTGTACAACCTGTACTCCCGGGACCTGCCTTCCTGGCTTTTCTCTAATATGTTTGTGTTCCTCCCAGCTGTACTCTCATGACTGAGAACTAAGCATTTCTGCATCTTGGGAGGATCTCTAAGGTCAAGTGGTAAAAAACAACATCTTCCTAGAGAGATCAAGTACCCACTCTGTCCCAAGGGTGATACCTTCCTGATTTAGCCTGAGGAGGCCGACTGCTTCATGGAGGACCTGTTAAAAAGGGGAAGTTAAAATGTGGCACCTTAAATATTGGCAAATATATTTTGTCTTTTACATGTGCTAGAGACCTTACGCATCTCAATCTTCACATGCTTCATTCCATTTTACAGATGTAGAAATTGAGCTACCCCATGGCTCAGCAGCTCCTCCTAACGTACCCTGTGAAATGCTATATGGTGAGGCTCTTCCCACTTCCAAATCCACTAACTGCTCAGTAAATTGGAAAACAAGAATTCGAAGAGCATAGGAGATCTGTCTATTCGGACTCACTGTCCTCCACCCTGCTTTTTTTTAAATGTGGCTCTGAGGCATTTTTGGCCATTTGCATGCCTGGGTTTGCAAGCTTGGATGCCAGTTTTCACTTAAGGAAAATTTTTACACTGCAGTCAAAAGCCATTTAAGAAATAAACGCTGGGAAGATGATAATGGAAGTGCTGGTAACCTTTAATGACGGTGGCGCTTGCAAAACGTATAGTTCAGGAAGGGCTGATGCTTGATCCAAAAAGCTCTTGTTAAAATCCAATCTTCTTCAGCAATGAGCATTAGCAGGAAATGCTTGCGATGAACAAAAACACAGGAAAGGTTAATGGCCTTCTTTGCTGTAACAATTCAGGGTTTTATCTCATGTTCCAGCTCATTCTCGGATCACGCATACATTGAACCGTGTTTTTTTTTTTTTCTTTTTGGTAATCAGGAGAAAAATTGATTACCAAAATTATAATTAAGAGCTGGGAAAATATGCAACAATTTGGCTGCTTCATTTAGCACATATTTCAGGTTAATTGCATGATTTTACTAATGAAGATATTTGCATGAATATTTTCAGTGGCTACATTCAACCTATTGTGTAATGAATACTCTGCTAAGCAGATGAGTTTACTTTTTGTTGGACTGAGAACAAAGGCCACAACCCTCAGTGAGATGTGCAAGGAGACTGTTCTAGGCTTATATGTCAGCCTCTCAATTAGTAATCTGGTATACCTCCCTGGCAGAATTTACACTGTCCACTGTAAAACCAGATCCTTTTCTAATTTTGAAAAAGACTGGAAGATTCCAAAGAAAGTGGAAAAACCACCTCTATTATCCCTTAAAAAAAAAAAAAAAAAAAAAAAAGATGTTAAAGGCCAGGCACAGTGGCTTATGCCAGTAATCCCAGCATTTTGGGAGGCTGAGACAGAAGCATCACTTGAGCCCAGGAGTTCAAAACCAGCCAAATGGGTAATACAGACCCTATTTCAAAGAAAAGATAGCCACTGTTAAGGTTTAGGGACATTCTATTCTAAATATTTCTTCTTTAGAAACTTCTAAAGAAACAAGAAGTTTCTTACCAAAATGAATTACACTGTACATATAGTTTTGTATTTAATCTACCTTTTTACTGAACAATATAAATTGTGAACACTTTTTCAATTAGTAAACGTTTTTCTGTCACCATGTAAGGGTACAAAGTTTTTCATTGCGTGGAAGGGTCACAGTTTATCTAGGTGATCCCCTTTTATTGGACCTTTAGGTTGAACTCAGTTGTTCACTGTTGTAAGTAGCAGACAGTGAACATTGTTGAAGCTCTTTGAACACATCTGGAATTATTTCCTAAAGATACATTTGTAGAGACTAAATGATTGGAAAGCCCCGATAGAGACTGCCAAATCTGACACCCTAGGAAGATACACATTTGAAATCCCACCAGCTGGGTGGGATAAGGCTTGTTTCCCTGCAGTCTCACCAACACAGGAACCAACGCCATCCTTTGAAATGAGACCCAAAAACCTGATCTCTTTGTTGATTTCGTTTCCATTTCTTTAGTTCCTAGTGGAACGAGTGACTATTTATGGGCCGTTTATGGTTCTTTATAAACTGCTGGCTCAAGTGTTTTGCCCATTTTTTAAAATTGGGGTTAATTTTGTTTTTACTGCTTTGTAAGACCTTTTTTTTTTTTTTTTTTGGTCTTAAGAATATGGCCATTAAACTGCTATATATGGTACAAATATTTTTCCATTAATTGTAATATTTTTGTATTTGTGCAATAGCCAGCTTAGCTGCAACCCCCTGGTGAGGCCAGAGCTCCCAGCAACAGAGAGTTTGCACTTTGAGCGGCTGCATGTGGAGAAAGCCGGGCCTGAGAATCAGAAGGCCACGTGCCACCGCCCCCCCAATCACCATTAGTGTCCTGAGTGAGGCAGAGGCTCCCTGGGGTGCAGATGGAGAAGGGTGGCTGGAGACAAGGGAGGGCACTGGGCTTGCCCCCTCCCAGCATTGGGCCAAGCTAAGGTTGGGTTGGGAAAAGCTTTTGTTCCCAAGCAGAGACTTCGCATGAGTTAAATCTAGAAAGCGTGAGGAAATCTCAAAAAAACACGAACGACTGTTCCTTCAAAAAGATATTTAGGCCAGGCACGCTGGCTCAAGCCTGTAATCCCGGCACTTTGGGAAAATGGTTTGAGGCCAGCAGTTCAAGAACAGCATGAACAGCATACATAGCAAGACCCCATCTCAGCAAAAAAGAAATGATATTTAGTATGATTCTGAAATACAGTGAAGGATCTTAGATCGGAGCCTGAGTTACGGAAAATATTGCTAGATGGCCTAGTATTGAACAGCGGAGTATGGATTATTTAGATAATAGTGTTGAATCAATATTGAGCTTCCTGAAATCAATCACCTCATTGTGATTATAGAAGAAGAGGCCTCGGTTCCTAGGGCACACGAGCTGAAATAGTTAAGGATAAATATCACGCTGCCTGCAACTTACTACAGCTTAGAGGCTTCCTGAGAGGACCTTGGAAGACACTCTTGGTGAACATGTGTGTTTAACAAGGCAGGGACCTAGGAGAAGGGTCTGTGTGTGGCTGTTCACTGTTCTGTTCCTGTGACTTTTCTATAGGTTTGGACGTGTTTTCAAATTAAACATTTTTAAATGCTACTAAAATTCTAGGCCTGGCCAGGCATGGTGGCTCACACCTATAATCCCAGCACTTTGGGAGGCTGAAGCAGGAGGATCACTTGAGCCTAGGAGTTCAAGACCAGCCTGAACAATATAGGGGAACCCCATCTCTACAAAAAAAAAAAAAAAAAAAAGGGAGCCAGGCACGGTGGCACATGCCTGTAGTCCCAGCTACTTAGGAGGCTGAGGTGGGACGACCACCTGAGACTGAGAGGTGGAGGCTGCAGTGAGCTGTGATGGCACCACTGCACTCCAGCCTGGGTGACAGAGTGAGACCCTGTCTCAAAGACAAAACAAAACAAAACAAAATCTAAGTGTAACAGCCAGGCTTGTTAAAGATGAACAGTTGTTGGCAGAACAAAGTCAGGATTCCTGAGTCCTCCATCTCAGAGGCAGCTTCCCAGGGGCCAATCTGCCACAGCAGCCCCAGCTCTGCCCCTGTGACCTCCCCCGCACACCCCTCAAGTCCTCTACCTCACCCCTGTTGTTCCCCACACACATCACACAGGAAAGACCTATGTTTCTTGAAAATGGTGTTATTCACACTATTTCAAACACACACAAAAAGAACAACGCAATGAACGCCCGTGTTCCCCAGACAGCATTATCACATCTTAGCCGAATGTCGCATTTCCTCAAATCTCTCTGTTGTTCTTCTTTTTTTAAAGAATAAAACATCATGGAATCGCTGGGGCCCCCATGTAGCTGCCTCTAAGCCCTGTCGTCCCCCCTCTCCTGTGGTTCCTCTCTCATCCACTGGGTGTTTCTCCTTCACCTGTTTGTTTTCAAACTTTCAATACATATGTATGCATCCACAAACAATATGTGGGTTTTTCCAGGTTTTAAAACTACATAAATATTATGCAGAGCGCATCATTCTGCGACCTGCTTTTCTGGCTCTGTGGTGTTTGTGAAATGCATCGAAGTGAATATACATGTGGTTCTAACCCATGGAATTTAACCTATGTTTCGTATTCCACTGAATTTGAATATCCCCTCATAGATTTTATCCTTTCCCCCGTAGATGGATGTGCACCTGGTATCCCCTTTTACAGGCAGTGCTGCAAGTCACCTCCTCAGCCACAGTTCCTTCAGCACCTGTGACAGTGTCAAAGGTGTTTACCTGTTAAGGAAATAAAGGGGATGGGAACTGATGGCGTGCAGCAGGAAGCACCATCTGAATCTCAGACAGAGCACATGCTCAGAGTTCAGACTGTGCGACTCAGTTCCCTGTTTTCCGTCCCTCCTGTGCTTCTTGCACGTTGTCCCCCAGCACCTGACACAGCTACTGTATCGGTCAGGGCTTTGCTGCACTAATGCTGTGTCATAAACAATCCCAGATTCCGGGGGCTCTGAAGTATGTATTGCTCGCTCATGCATCAGGCTCAGCTCTGCGCCAGCCGTGGGCTAGATTTGTCTGCTCTGTGGGTGTTCGATTCCTGAAGGGTCACTGGTTTCCCGGGACATGCTCTTCTCTTGATGAAAGGCCAAGCCAAACCATGAAAGCACAAAAGCACATATAAAGCCTCTGTCCAATGCGGCGGATATGATATCTGCTCATATTCATTGGCAAACAAAAGTCACATGGCTAAGCCTGAAATCAGCAAGAGGGGAATAGACTCTAACCACGGTGGTGCCTTGGGCAGGAGGGGAGGCAGAAGTATGTACTAAATGATGCCATCTACCCCAGGTACAGACCTTCTCTTCCTCTGTTCCTCCCACCAAACACACAACACACACACACACACACACCCCAAAGGCGTTCAAACCAAAGCGACTCCATCTTGAATTGGGGCTGGGTAAAATAAGACTAGGACCTACTGAGCTGCATTCCCAGGAGGTTAAGGCATTCTTAGTCACAGGATGAGCTAGGAGGTCAGCACAAGATACAAGTCACAAAGACCTTTCTGATAAAACAGCCTGAGGTGCCGGGCGCGGTGGCTCACACTGTAATCCCAGCACTTTGGGAGGCCAAGGCAGGCGGATCACCTGAGGTCAGGAGTTCGAGACCAGCCTGACCAACATGGAGAAACCCTGTCTCTACTAAAAATACAAAATTAACCGGGCGTGGTGGCGCATGCCTGTAATCCCAGCTACTCAGGAGGCTGAGGCAGGAGAATGGCTTGAACCCGGAGGCGGAGGTTGTGGTGAGCCGAGATCACACCATTGCACTCCAGCCTGGGCGACAGAGCGAGACTCCATCTCAAAAAAAAAAAAAAAACTCCATCTCAAAAAAAAAAAAAAAAAAAAAAAAGCCTGAGGTAAAGAAGGTGTCCAAACTCACCAAAACCAAGGTGGCGATGACAGTGCCCTCTGGTCGTCCTCACTGCTCTTTCTACGCTAATTATAATGCATTAGCCAAAAGACACCCCCACCAGCACCATGCCATTTACAAATGGCTACGTCGGGAGGTTACCCTACATGGGCTCAAAAGGGGAGAAACCCTCAGTTCTGGGGATTGCCCACCCTTTCCCAGAAGACTCATGAATAATCCACCCCTTGTTTAGCATATAATCAAGAAGTAACGGTAAGTCTAAGCAGCTGAGCAGCCCGTGCTGCTGCCCCGCCCGTGGAGTAGCCCTTCTTTATTCCTTTACTTACCTAATAAACTTGCCTTCACTTTATGGATTTGCCTCAAATTCTTTCTTGCTGGAGATCCAAGAAGCCTCTCTTGGGGTCTGGATCGGGACCCCTTTCCAGTAACATGCACACACACGCACGCACGCACGCACACACACAGATGGACAGATGCACACATGCGCGCATGCACACGCACACAAATACGCACACTTCTCACCTCTCCTCCCCAGTCACCTACCGCCCGCTCCCTGGTTCCTACCAGTTGTTTCCGGGGCTGGATTGGGTTGGAGAGTGACAGCTAGACAGGTACTGGGTGCACTGATAATAAGGGCAGCAAATGCATCATCAGAAGGGTAACAAGATGAAGAAAACAGAATCTGCCCACAAACCTCCCCAGGAGACTGAACTCATCCATTGGAAATGATCATAGGATGAGCCCCTGGAGTGGAAAGAGGGCCCCACAGGGCAAGCTCAGCTCACAAGCTACGCTAGCGGCTGCCCTCCCAGAGGTAGGATGTGGCTCACTGCAAAGCGTTCGCCCCTCACGCCCAGGCAGGTTTTGGACCCCCAGGCAGAGCTGAGTTGCTGGGGACAAGAATGCTCAGCGGCACATGACTCCTCCCAGCCTTCTCCACTCAGCGCTCAGTCTCTCCTTAAGTAAATGTTGGTAAAATAGTTAAAGAACATGAGTTTGAGGGATTCCAAGGAGAATCCTGCTAGGATCCCTATATATCTTTGTTGACCTTAATGGTAGATTTCAGATTTCAGGACCCTGATGCAACCAAATAACTTGTATTTTTGTCATTAGAGTTCTATTTTTCCAGGCTTAATCTTTTAATTTTTTTTTTTTTTTTTTTCTTGAGACAGTTTCTCTCTTTTTGCCCAGGTTAGAGTGCAATAGTGCAATCTCAGATCAACACGACCTCTGCCTCCCGGGTTCAAGCAATTCTCATTCCTCAGTATCCTAGGTAGCCGGGATTACAGGTATGCACCACCACACCCAGCTAATTTTTGTATTATTAGTAGAGACGGGGTTTCTCCATTCTCTGTATTGGTCAGGCTGGTCTCGAACTCCCCACCTCAGGTGATCTGCCTACCTCAGCCTCCCAAAGTGCTGGGATTACAGGCATGAGCCCAAGATTGGTGCCCAGCCAATCTTTTAATTCTATGAAGGAAAATCTATTGAGGAAACCAGCAAGGGCTCTTAATAAAATGTTTGTTGTGGGTGTTTGTCGACTGCACAACCAACATGCATGCCCTCCCTGTCCATCTCCTCCACGGCCCTGTAGGGAATGCACCCTCCCACACTGTCAGCCATGTGGCTTGGTGAGACGACCCTGCCCTCAGCAGGGGGTGGGCCCCACGGACTTGAACCCAAGTCTTTTGGGTCTAGCGATAGAACACAGGTTCAGGACGGAGGTTGCTGTGTAGCCATCAGGAGTGGGCAGCCCCAGGGTAAAGCTGATATCAGAAGAGTCAGAGCCAAACTTGATGCTGTCTTTTGAGCCCTAAAACGAGGCCCTGGGAAAGCAAGGCCAAGGCGTATTTCAGATCAACATGCTCCCAGGTAATGAGCCAAGGAGCCGTTATTCAGCACACCCTGGACTGTTCATTTGGTGCTGCCTTGGAAAAACGGAGCCATCAGTGAGGTAGCGTCATTCTTCTGGGGTAATACCTAAGGTTTGTTCCCTCCTGCCAAGGAAATCAAGGACAGGGACACACGTGGAGTGAGGTTAAGAGTGGAGGTTTAATAGGCAAAAGAAGGGAAAAGAGAGTAGCTCTCTCTCCTGCAGAGATCAAGGGGTGCCTGAGTGGGTCTTCCGGTTTTGTGGTGCAATGCATGGGGTTTCATAGACAAGACGAGGAGGTGGTGTCTGATTTACATAGGATCCAAGAGATTGGTCAGACCAAGTGCAACGTTTGCATAGCGCCGGGAGAAGCTGGTCACCCACCCTAATCTTTTATTACGCAGGGGGGTCTCTGCTTGGCCAGCGCCATGCAGGCCGGTGCCATGTTGTCTGTTCCTTACTGTACACGTGGTCAAGAAAGAAAAGGGAAAATGGAGCCGCCATGTTGAACATGCCTGGCCCCCTGGTAGCCTTTTCCTATTGTCACAGGGGCCGCCATTCACCTATGCAATCTTCCAGCCTGTTTATGTTTGCAGCTCAATTTTACAGGCTGCTCTTTGTTAGAAAATAAATTATTTGGGGGCTGCTTTTTGTTAAAAGGGAAGCCTTAGCGAGGACTTCCTTACCCTCACTATCTGCCTAAATAATTTCTTTTTAACTGCTGCATCACTTAGCTGCGTTACTTAGGGTGAGGAATTATTGATAGGCATATGCCATGAAGCCTACTGAAAATATCACTTGAGGGCATTAGGAGAATGATTGCTGTGTTTCTTGGAGGAATGACCATACAATTCCAGCTTTCAATTCCTGGTGCCACACCGGCACTTTGCAGCGATGTAAGCTGACGTGTGCCCTTTGGCTCGAGCCAGTTGAAGGCCTCTCTATCGTTCCTGACATACAGAGGCCAAAGCAACCCAACACCCAGATCTCCCCGGTCTGACACTGGAGGAAAATCTCCAAGCCTGGAGCATCCACAGAGCCTCAGACCTCAAATACTTGTCCCCACAGACCACCATCCCCTGGGGAAACCCAGGCCAATACTTACTGTCCCCACTACACAGGGTTTGGAGGACACCACGCCCCGTCTGAAGCTCCAAACCAGGGCAGGACACAAAGGATCTTCCCTTGATTCCACCTAGCATCGTGGAAGAGTCCAGAACTATGAAGTCCCATGTAGGAATTATGCTCTGCGGTCACCATCAGAAGGTCTGGATCGGGTTCCATCAAGGGATATGATGGATTTCTTAAGCTGTCATCAAGACAGGATCTGAGGGCACGGCCAGGCATGGTGGCTCACACCTGTAATCCCAGCATTTGGGGAGGCCAAGGTGGGAGGATCACTCAAGCCCAAGAGTTTCAGACCAGCCTGAGCAACACAGCGAGATCCCATCTCTACAAAAAAACTTTTAAAATTAGCCAGATGTGGTGGTGCATGCCTGTAGCCCCAGCTACTCAGGAGGCTGAGGTGGGAGGATCACTTGAGTCCAGGAGGTGGAGGCTGCAGTAAGCCATGATCGTGCCACTGCACTCCAGCCAGGATGACAGAGCAAGACCCCATCCTGAAAAATATATGTACGTTTTGACTGCAAGGATCACAATGGACAAGGCAGGGACCATATCCCCGCGCTGAATAACAGAAAACAGCACAGACGGCGAAGAACCCCATTCATCCTGAGCAGTGAAGACCTCCAAAAAATAAACCCACTTTGAGAAGTCGGGCCATCTCTTACACTGTTGGGAGAGAGACGCCAATGTCAGTTTTAAAGAGCAAGCTATCTTCTCTTCTGGTGGCAACAGAATGAAAATACCAGAGAGCCCGTTCCCTTCAAGTATTTAGCTTCACATAACAAATATTTATTGAACACCCAATATTTGCAGATACTCCTCTGGCCTGATAATGTGGAACAAGGGTTCTTTGCTAAGAATTTGAATAGGGTTCGTCTTATACGAGAAGTGGATGCAAGCTGTAGATCCACCCTAAGTTGTCATGAAGCCACTGGCCCCCACACTCACAGAGCCGTGACAGGTGTGCGTGCGCGACAGCTGGTGGGTCTTACGTTTAGCTTGTTAATGAGGATGAAGCTGGATAGCCAGAGCACACCCAGGGAGGGACTGTGGCTTGTTTAATTAAACAACAAGAGAATGGTACAAAAATCAATACTCAATTCCATTTTCAAAGCCAAAGACACCCAAATTCTGCATAGGTCATGGGTGCTTCAGGTGAACACGCTCCCAGATAACAAGCCAAGTAGCCGTCCCTCAACCTACCCTGGCCTCTTCATTTGGTTCTGGCTTGGAAAAACGGAGCCACTAGCTGCATTACTCAGGGTGAGGAAATCAATAACAAGCCAATTATTGATAGGCATATGCCATTAAGCAGACTGAAAAAATTACCCGAGGGCTTTAGGAGAATGATTGCTGCGTTCCTTAGAGCAATGGCCATACAATTCCAGCTTTCAATTCCTGGTGCCATATTCACCAAGATTTACGGGGCTTTTGTAATAACTAATTGGGATTGGTAACAATACCGGAGCCTCCACCCTGTGGAATGTTTTAGGCATGTATGAAAGCCAGATGACAAGGAAGGAGGAAATCAAATCACACCCAATCCTAGAAAAGTAGGGAAGGGCCCTCGGGGTAATTGAAGGCCTGCCCTGCACTATAGAGAACTTGTCTCCTTTAATCCTCACCATCAATGTATTGTTTCCCTCTGCAACGCAGTGAAAATGAGGCTCAGAGAGGTGAACTTGACCAGTGTCACTCAGCTGAAGTGACACTCCAGTAGGATGGAGATTCGAAAGGACATCTGATTTAAAAGGCCACGCGCCTCCTGGTGAACCTCATTCCAGGTTTTCTCAAAGCCCCGATAGTTTCTTTGTCAATCAAATGATCATAGAGTGGGCAGGGCAACAAGATGAGGAAGAAGGGGAAGGAGCGCAATAAGAGTGTGATTTGTGGCCAGGCACGGTGGCTCACGCTTGTAATCCCAGCACTTTGGGAGGCTGAGGCGGGGGGATCACAGGTCGGGAGTTTAAGACCAGCCTGACCAACATAGTGAAATCCTGTGTCTACTAAAACTACAAAAATTAGCTGGGTGTGGTGGCACATGCCTGTAATCCCAGCTACTCAGGAGGCCGAGGCAGGAGAATTGCTTGAACCTGGGAGGCAGAGGTTGCAGTGAGCTGAGATCACACCATTGCCCTCCAGCCTAGGCAACAGAGTGAGACTCCAGCTCAGGAAAAAAAAAAAAAAAAAAAAGTATGAACAACACGTCAAGAACAACTGCCTCTCCAACAGGACCATTCCCTCCCTTCATCTGGACCTAATACCTTACTTAATACAACCATTCGTCACATTTACTTTATGACCACCACATCCCATTGCTGGTCTGAAAGTGGCTAAACCTCGCACAGATATTCCGCAGGAATGTCTCTTAAACTAGGTCTCCCCCATCCTATATTTGTGGGGGTTGGGAGGTATATGAGACTACTACTTAGCATTCACATTCTTTTTGACTTACTCCAGTGAGTCTCCAACTTGCCTTTCAACCTGCTAAGATTTTTCGAATCTTAATTCTGCCATCCAGAGTAAGAGCCCGCTCTTTTTGTTCTATGTAATCTCTAGATCTGATAACTATGCTTCTGTTTCAACCAAGACAGGCAGATGGATGAGTGTGCCCATGAAAATGAACCATCAAGAACATCTTCTGTGCAACATGCCAGCACTCAGCCAAGATGGGCAGATCGCTGACAAAGTTCTCTAATTCCCTCCAGTTTATTCTAACGAGTAATGGTGCAAAGCTCCTGTCTAAGTATCCAAGACACTTTCTTTAGCCTGTTATAATCCTTGACTGCAAGCCCCCTGAAGGCAGGGATGGTGTCAGGTTTTGCTCACCCCTAGGTCGCCAACACCCAGCCTACACAAGTGTGCACACAGGTGACGAATGAAGGGATGAAGACATGCTGCTGCGCTGTCACTCCTCACTCTCCACCCACACTGTCCATCCAGCAGGGTGGTATGTTTGCATGTAGCCACTCCTGTTGGAGTTTTAGAGTGGTGGTTCTTGAATGGGAAAGTAGTCACCTACCCCGGGGGGACTTTGGAAGTTTGTGTGGAGTTTTCTGGTTGTCACCATGCCTGGCATGAACAGTGGCCTTCAGGGGGATGCTAGAGATTCTGCAATGCACTGAACAGTCACAGAGAAGACAAAGTCACCCCTGTCCTGCAAGACCCTCTGTTATTTCAACAAGCATCCATGCAAGTGGACAATTCTGTTTGCATGCAAACACATGGCATCTTTTACAGTTTTAATGTACATAGAATACACTAGTTTATACTTTAATGTGAATGAGTGCACAGGTGAGCAGGAAAGATGTAGCAGAGACCTTCTAAGGAAGCTCCTTCTGGGCATAAAAAATGGAGTATGCAATGGGAATGGACAAGAGGAACTCCGAGCCCTCCAAGTGGACAGAGGAAGGGTTCCTTGAGGAAGTGATGCTGGAGCAGGGAAGGTTTCATGCAGGGTAGGTATTCATGAAGTGAGGGGGAAAGCAGAGTGAGTCAGGCAGAGGCAACAGCATGTGTAAAGGCCCTACAGCAAGTAGGACAAGACATTTCAGACAGATTATTATTTTTTTCATTCTGCCTTCTATTGCTGTTAATTTATGTTCAGGTCTGATCCCCACATTGGATTGAAAGCTTCTTAAAACCAAGAGCATATCTTACCCATCACTGTATCTTTCCCAGACCTTGCACAGTAACCAGAACCCAGTACACGCTCAAAATATGTTAGTTGCCACTGATGCAGGGTCAGGAGATACTCTAACGACCAGTCCATCCGGCAGGAGGGGTAGCAATCAAGACTCCTGGGTCTCCTACTGCTTCATTTGTTTGATAAATTGCAAGTGGGAGATCAGCTGATCAGGAAGACCCTCCTGCAGTGGTGAATAGAACCTCATTCCCTAGCATTACCTGAAACATGTGACATGTGACCCACGCGTGATCAAGGTCAAGCACAGGTCTGAACGACACTGATTTCAATACAAATGAGGTGACTCAACCTCAGACACAGCGTTCTATTTTGTTTTTGTTGTTCTGTTTGTTTTGAGACAAGGTCTTGCCGTGTCGCCCAGGCTGGAGTGCAGTGGCGCAATCACGGCTCACTGCAGCCTCAATCTCCAGGGCTCAAGCGATCCTCTTGCCTCAGCCTCCTGAGTAGCTGGTACTATAAAAACTCATATAATTTCGTATACGCCCAGCTAATTTCTTATTTTTTGGTAGAGACGAAGTCTCACTGTGTTGCCCAGGCTGGTACCAAACTCCCAAGCTCAAACGATCCTCCCACCTCGGCCTCCGAAAGAGCTGGGATGACTGGCATGAGGCACCATGTCCAGCCCAGCCCTCTATTTAGCAATGGAGCTATTTAAGAGGTAGAGAGGATTGGAGAGGTGGGATTACAACCAGCTGTCATGGCCACTCTGCTCATGGTTGGCTTTGGGGTTTCAGAGGAGGAGGAGCTGGTTTTCATCCTCTGTTTCTTATTCCCTCTAAGGAAACAAAAGGGCTTCTTCAGAGAGAAAGAACTGCTGAGGGATCAGGAAAATGTTCCAGGGGCTCTTGGTGCCACCCCACAGGCTTTGAAATGCTCGCTATTACAGACCCAATCATAAAGAAAATGCCATTTTGGAGATCTCTGTGTTAATTACCATCATTGGAGAGACATCATCTATATTTACATAATAGCTTCCCAGGTTTTCCTAGTTTCGAGTCAAGCTAACAAATTTGTAGCTATTATGGAACACAAATTGCTCCGGTATGTTTTAAATTCTGCAAATGGAAAACCTTGCCTGTTGAGAGAGGTGGCCACACCTCAGAACAATTAGTGTCTAATAATTTGTTAATGTCGGAGATACTCAAAGATACAGTTTTAAATGCCTACCTTAATGTCTTATGTGCAAAAAGGAAGGCATTTGAAGAAGCCATCATCGGGTTAGGCATATTAATATGATTATATGATTTTGTGAAATGTAAAAAGCTCCTGTTATGTCTCTAAAAAGGGACAAATGAAGCCAGCATCCTTATTTTTATCACTTAATTTCCCTGCTTAAATACAAATGATTAGCTGATTATTGCTAATTGTGGAGGGAGGCAGGTGGAGGACCGCTGGATTGAGGGGAGAGGTCAAGGGTTGAAAGACCCCTGGCTGGGAGTGCACGTGGCGAAGGCTGGTCACCAGGCCTGCTCAGGGCACCTATGCTGGGGAAGTCACCGTACTGCATGGTCTGAGCTCCTGCAAGCTCTAAGATGTGAGCTTATCAAAACTTGGTGAGGACTCACTTCACTAGGGTCAGAGAAGCTAGCACAATCATAGGCAATGATGTTTTCTGCCCAGTACCCTTCTCTTCCGACAGAGCAGCTCCCCTTCATCTAGCGCAATGGTTCTCCCAGCCGATGGTGCATCAGGATCACCTGGAGGGCTTGTTAACCAGATGCTAATTTAGTACCTCTGCAGTAACCCCCAAATGCCCGTTCAAGTTCCCAGGTGATGCTGATGTAGCTGTCATGGGACCACACTTTGAGGATCATTGAGGTGGGGGAATTGATCCTTACGGAATCAATGTTAACCTTCAGAGAAGGTCATGTGACCTACAACAGGCTTTCCCATTGATTGCTCTCAAATCTGGGTAAAAGACGCCTCTTCCTTACTCATGGAAAAATGTGAATCTGGAAACTGGATCCAGCTCATGGACAAAGCCGACGGAGAGAATGAAGACGGTGCGCAGAGAGGGAAAGACAAGGGGAAGAGGAAGGATTTCTGGTTCCAGCCCCGATGACTGTTTTTTCCAAGGTTTGACCTCAGCTAATGAGCTTCCCTTTTTGCCTAAGGTAGTTTACAATGTATGTCCGTCACCTGTAACCAAGAGAATTCTGACTACTACAGAAGGGCAAACAAGAATGCCAATTTATGAAGATCCAGTGAGGCCGTAACTGACAGCGGCCTCAGCGTCAGTAGAGTCTTTCACTGAAAGAGGCCAGGCACGGTGGGAGGCCAAGGCAGGAGGATCACTTGAGCCCAGGAGTTCAAGACCAGCCTAGGCAACACAGGGAGATCCCTTCTCTACAAAAAAAAAAAAAAAATTATCTAGCTGTGGTGGTGTGCACCTGTGGTCTCAGTTACTCAGAAGGCTGAGGTGGGAGGATCACTTGAGCCCAGGAGGTGGAGGCTGCAGTCAGCCATGATTGTGCCACTGTACTCCAGCCTGAGCAACAGAGTGAGACCCTGTCTCAAAAATAATAATAATTTAAAAATAAAAAGTCTTTTGCTGAAAGAGTTTAATAGGATTACCAGATAAAATTCAGATAACAAGGCCGGGCACGGTGGCTCAAGCCTGTAATCCCAGCACTTTGGGAGGCCGAGACGGGTGGATCACGAGGTCAGGAGATCGAGACCATCCTGGCTAACACAGTGAAACCCCGTCTCTACTAAAAAATACAAAAAAATAGCCGGGCAAGGTGGCGGGCGCCTGTAGTCCCAGCTACTCAGGAGGCTGAGGCAGGAGAATGGCGTAAACCCGGGAGGCGGAGCTTGCAGTGAGCTGAGATCTGGCCACTGCACTCCAGCCTGGGCGACAGAGCAAGACTCCGTCTCAAAAAAAAAAAAAAAAAAAAAAAAAACAAATACTTTTTTAGGGTAAACAATGTCCCAAATATTGCAAAAGACATACTTATCCTTAAAAAAAAATCATTTGTTGTTTATCTGAAATTCAAATAACTGTACATCCTGTGTTTTTCTTTGTTAAATCTGGCAACATTAGCTTAGGAGCAGGGCAGACCTAGGTTTGCCTCTCAGCTTGATCACTGACCACGTGACTCCAGCCTGCATCTCCCAGGCTCCCGGGGCAAGCTGGTCTGGTCAGTGGAGATGTCAGCAATGACTGAGGTGCAGGAGGAAGAGAAAAGCCGCAGTGTTTCTGGGCCCATCTCTGATGGTGGTTGCCTTCCCTCCAGGGCCCCAGCTTCAACTGAGCAGCCCACCATGAATCCTATTGGTACATGTATCATATTGGTACGTGTATCATAAAGGTACATATTTTGACCTTTTTCACCCAGGATCAGTTCTGTTTGTCTGAGACTTCATTCCAATTAAATCATACACTGTGCACTGCTGGGATCTGGCCTCTATCACTTGGCATGTTTCTGAGATTCATCCATGTCATTGCGTTTATCAGCAGTTCATTTCTTTTCATTGCTGTGTGTATTGTGTTGTCTGAATATACCACCTTAAAACAAATTTCTTCTCCTGTTGGCGGAGACTTGGTTAGTTTCCATCTTGAAACTATTGTGAATAAAGCTATGAAGAACATTTGTATACATGTCTGTATAGACACATCTTCATTTCCTTGGGTGAATATTTAGGAATGGAATTGTTTGACTGTAGGGTAGGTGAATGCTTTGTTTAAAAAAGAAAACTTGCTGATCTTTTTCCAAAGTTTACCATGCAGCTACACGTGAGCGTTGAATGTCTGTTATGACACGTTTCTTAGGATGAGACTACAAATCAGAATGGCTGAGATCCTTTCAAATCTGGGGTTCTGTGCTTCTTTTGTAATGCCCGCGTTAGTGTTTTCTAATGCAAAATTCCCCGGGTAATTAGGTATGCAGAAGGTGCTGAGTCAGCAAATCCTCTTCTTTCCCAGAACTTCTGCAAAGATGAGGAATAAGAGGCAAATACACTCACTGCAATGTTATATTAATACATTTAATTCACACAGTTGGGGAAGTGGGTGTGAAGCTGCTAAGTTCCTGGTTGATGCCTGCTATGGTTTGACTGTGTCCCCGCCAAAATCTCATCTCGAATTGTAGCTCCTGTAATTCCCCCATGTCATGGGAGGGACCCGGTGGGAGGTAATTGAGTCATGGGGGTGGGTCTTTCCCTTGTTTTTTCTCCTGATGGTGGATAAGTCTCATGAGATCTTTCGGTTTTATAAAGGGGAGTCCCCCTACACGAGCTCCCTGTTGCCTGCCGCCTGGTAAGACATCCCTCGCTCTTCCACCATGATTGTAAGGCCTCCCAGCGATGTGAAACTGAGTCCATTACACCTCTTTCCTTTATCAATTACCCAGTCTTGGGTATGTCTTTATTAGCAGTGTGAGAACAGACTAATGTAATGCCCATCAGCTCTAGCTGAGCTGTTAGACTATGGGAGGGGCCACGATGAAGCACACCAGTAATATATAATCCATAGGAAAGCCTTCGTGGTACAACCACCCCACCTGTGCCTTTGCTGAAGACCTTTAGAGAGAGGAAGCCAGCCTTGAGTCCAGGACAAAGATCAGGCAGAAGCATCCTTAAAAGATACAGAACAGCATGCAGCTGGTAGTTTTTGGAAATAACCAAAAGCAACCCTAACAGCCATAAATAAAAATAGGGGACATGGTTCCCATCATGGAGGACAGGCAAGGCTAAAGAAGGAACTCAGATGACACTGTCAGGCCTCCTGCCAGCTTGCTTTCCTCCTGTTGACTGTGTTTCTAAGCAGACTTCCTCTGGTGGTCCACATTTACATCCTCAGGTTTGGCAAGCTCCATGCAAAGGGAGCATCTCTATAATAATATTCCGACTAATAATATCCCAGTTGGGTCTCATTGGCCTGGTCTGGGTCACATGCCTATCCTTGAGCCAATCAGGGCCAGGAAGATGGAGTAAGCTGATTGGCTGGGCCTGTGTCATGTGACTCCCTTTTGTGCTAGTGGCACAAAAACTCCATGTGCTGAGAGTGGGAGGATCCCCTTAGACCAGGAATTCAAGACCAGTGTGGGCAACATACCAAGACCCCTTGTCTACCAAAAAAAAATGTTTTTTTAAATTAGCTGGGCATGGTGGCAGCACCCTGTAGTCTCAGCTACTCAGGAGGCTGACACCAGAGGATTGCTTGAGCCTAGGAGGTCAAAACTGCAGTGAGCCATGATTGTGCCACTGCACTCCAGCTTGGGCAACAGAGCCAGACCCTGTCTCAAAAAAAGAAAAAGAAAATTCCATCTACTGAGAGTAAAAGGGAGGATGATTATACCAGATCTATGTGCTGATAGTGGGATGAAGGAGTGAGCTGGGCCAGCAGAGCCTTCTACATCTGCCACATCCTTTTGTCGGCCTACCTGATCCTATGCTGGGAGATATTAGATAATCAGGGTTAAAACTGTTGTGATTAGCAAGACCTTAGAAAAGTAAACACTCAGGACATGAAGACAAACTGCCTCCATTTTTTTCAGTAATATGTAAAATCAGGTAATACTGTGTCCGGTACTTTGTAAAAGTCTACTGAATAAGATTATAAATATACAGAAATCTCTTTTGAGATTACTTAGTGAAAGACAAGAGAGACATATGTCATTGGGGAAATGCTTCTTCTTTCCACTGCAGTAAAAAATGGGTAAAATAATACAGAGTGAAATGCAAATACCAAAATGCATTTCTTTGTCAGCATGGTCATTAGAAAAGGCATAGAAAACTTGGAACATTTGAAAAAAGTAGGATTAAAAGAAATTATGCTGTGTGGGAGGTTTTTTGTACAACTAGGTGAGAATACATTTTTTTTTCTTTCAAAAAAAACATGTCACAGCTAATGGTATTTGCTAGATTTTGTTTCAATAAAGAAATACACAAAAGGCCACTTTTTCGTGAGCCATTAAATAAAAGATGTACCAGGGAATACATATTCTCCAAAGTATATTACTTTTTTAATAGGAATACTGTCTAATGGAAAAGCTGTAAAGTATAGGTTGTAATGGAATAAAATAGAGCTCAGGCTGTGTGTGTGTGTGTGTGTGTGTGTGTGTAAAAATTTAAAATATAGGCCGGGCACAGTGGCTTACGCCTGTAATCCCAGCACTTTGGGAGGCTGAGGCAGGCAAATCACCTGACTTCGGGAGTTTGAGACCAGCCTGACCAACATGGAGAAACCCTATCTCTACTAAAAATGCAAAATTAGCCGGGTATGGTGGCACATGCCTGTAATCCCAGCTACTTGGGAGGCTGAGGCAGGAGAATCACTTGAACCCGGGAGGCGGAGGTTGCAGTGAGCTGAGATCACACCATTGCACTCCAGCCTGGGCAACTAGAGCAAAACTCCATCTCAAAAATAAATAAATAAAGTACAATAAAGGTAGCACCATAAATTAGTAGATAGACAGTAGATTGCTTAATAGATGGTACTAGGAAAACTGAGACAAGATTCCTGTGTAACATCTTACAGAAAAGTGGCCTCCAGTGAATTAAGAGTTAAATGTGAAAGACGAAACTATAAAGCCAATAGAAGAAACTTAGGAAAATGTCTTTCTGAGACATTTTCTTTTTCTTGATTTCTAGATTCCTTTCATTGTAGTTGGAAAAGATAATTGCAATAATTTCAAACTTCCTCAGTCTGTGAAGACTTTTTTTGTGACCTAACACGTGATCCATCCTGGAAAACATTCTGTGTGCACCTGAAGAGAAGCTGTATTCTTCTGTCACTGGGTAGAACATGCTGTATATGTCTGTTGTCCCATTTGGTCCATAGTGTTGCTTAGGCCAGCTGTTTCTTTATAGATTTTCTCTCTGGATATTCTGTCTACCTGCACAGGTGTACAAAAGGACAGATAGAAGGATGTCCAATATACTATATTTTGTGGCAGGTTATCAGAAGCAAGTTGAAGGTCTATCCTTCGGAGAAAAAGAAGTAAAACATGGGGCTGTACATCATGGCAGGGAGTTAGAATGGCCAGGCTTTTTACCTCCCCCCAAAAAAAAACATTTAAATGTATCATTTATAAAAGTGCTCAAAGCTGCATGCCTAAAATCTTGGAAATGAACTATTCCAACCATTTATAATATCTTTCAGGTAAACAGTTTTAGTGGGTTTTGAACTCACTTGTTAAAAATATCAAAAGGGAGCACCTTCCAATTAGTTTGCAAGAACAACATCAAGATTAGGAAACATGGGAATTTACTAGCCAGATGTCAAGAAAAATCTGTGCATAATTGGCAGTTGGGATTGAAAAATGAATATCATTAGCTGCTTCTGCACAGAGCCACGAGCAGTTGTGTGGAATATTTTCCAGTTATGATAGCCTTTCAAACCGTGTATTCAACTCTGTGGAACCTGGCTGGGTACAGTGGCTCACGCCTGTAATCCCAGCACTTTGAGGGCCAAGGAGGACAGATCACTTGAGGTCAGGAGTTCGAGACCAGCCTTGCCATCATGGCAAAATCTCATCTCTACTAAAAATATAAAAGCATTAGCCAAGTGTGGTGGTGCATGCCTGTAATCCCAGCTACCCCAGGAGGCTGAGGCATGAGAGCTGCTTGAACCCAGGAGGCGGAGGTTGCAATGAGCCAAGATGGTGCCAGTGCACTCCAGCCTGGGCAACAGAGCAAGACTCCTTCTCAAAAAAACAAACAAACTATGGAAGTTTAGAATCAGTTCTTTAAATTATAGTATCAAAAAGCATTAAAGAGTTTAAAAGATAATGAAACAGGTTCAATTTTTCACTCTGATTAAATATTTATTAACATTATTTATGCAAATAATTTTAGTGATAACCACAAGGATTTTATACTGTTACTACATTAATACATACAAAAATGCATTTCAAAACATTTGTTGTATCCTCTTTGTCCTTTTCAATTTCTGTTTGTGTTTGCTCTATAATATACATGATGAATCTGTGCTGTAGAAACTTTTTTGCTAATGAGTGAAAATGTTTTGCCGAGGGGTACAATCAAAAATGTTTGGAGACTGTATCAGTTTCCCCTTGCTGCTGTAACAAATTATTATGACCTTTGTATCTTTTTTTTTTGATGGGGTCTCACTCTGTTACCCAGGCTGGAGTGCTGTGGCATGATCTCGACTCACTGCAACCGCTGACTCCCTGGTTCAAGCAATCCTCCTGTCTCTGCCTCCTAAGTGACTGGGATTACAGGCATGCACCACCATGCCCAGCTAATTTTTGTATGTTTAGGAAAGACGGGGTTTCACCAATTTGGCCAAGATTGTCTCGATCTCTTGACCTCGTGATCTGCCAGCCTCAGCCTCCCAAAGTGCTGGGATTACAGGCGTGAGCCGCTGCGCCCAGCCCCAACCTTTATATCTTAAAACAACATAGTGATTATTTCACAGTTCTAGAGGCAGGAAGTCCAACATGGCTCCCACTGGACTGAAATCAAAGGGTCACCAGGGTTACACTCCTGGAGGCTCTGGGGGAGAATCACTTCCTTGCCTTTCCACCCGCAGAGGCCACTGCATTCCTTGGCTCGTGACCCTCATCACTCCAGTTTCTACTTACATCATCTTATCTCCTTCTCTAACTCCTGCCTTCCCCTTACAAGGACTGCTGTGATTCCACTGGGCCCACCCAGAGAATCCAGGGTTATCTCCCCATCTCAGGTCCTTAATTAAGTCAGTCACTTCTGCAAAGTCCTTTTTGCCATGTCAGGTGTCATATTCACAGATTCTGGGAATTCCAATGTGGACACTGTTAGGAGGGGCATTGTACCACCTGCTACAAAGACCTTGGGCAGAAAGAGTAAAACAGAGCCAAGGAAGAAAGTCGTTGTGATCTTCAGGGTCAGATTCCGTGTGTCAGCTCCTCAGCAGGGCAGTCCCCACAAGCTCACTCTCCGGGCTGTGCTTCGAGGGGCAACTGGGCCTTATCTTCAGCTGATGCACATGGTATTTCTTTGGTCACATTTCCATCCTTTTGGCTAAAAGCAGTAGACCTTCTCTTGTTTAGGTGATTGGGTATCAAGATGGTTATTTCTTTTGCTTTCTACTGAGTCCGCTGGACCAAGGTCCAGATCTTGATTCAGGCTCTTGCTACCTGTATGATTTGGGCAAATTTCCTTACTCCTCTGATCCTAAGTTATCCTCTCTCTAAAACAGAGACACTAATCCAGGCTTTGCAGGGTGGCTGGGGATTAGAGGAGATTACATACAAGTTGCTTGCACAAGGAGGCTGCTGAATGAATGTCTGTTTCTTTCCTTCTTCTAGTTAAAATTTCCAGTTCTTCAATTCTGCATCCAGGGAAAAAGCCTCATATGTAAAGATGCAGAAACATGAGGGTAAATTGAGTCTAAGAGTGAAGGCTCCTTGCAATAATTTCTCTTTTCATCTGGGGATTAAGAAATATGCAGCTTCATTCATGGCTTCTTCAAGAGTGCCAAGCCCAACAATGAAAGTGAACCAATGTAGAACAAGAAGCATACTTGTCCCACAATAGTTGTCAAAATAATTTCCCCCAGACCCCTTCAAGAGAAAGATCGTATTAATTTAACAATGATGTGCTTTGACAATTTCCCAAATTTTTGAAACATAAACACAGTTACCAGCCAGCATTTGTTCTACAGACTGCCTTGATTCTCATCTGAGGTCTCTAAGAGGGATGGGTGGTGGGAAAACCCTTTCACGAGGGGACATCTTCATCTCAAAAGGAAGCATCTTCATTTTCCTGTGTTGGAATGTGAGGCTTATCAAATTGGTTTTCTGCTAAAGATTTTTCCTTTCATGCAGTAACATCCCCCTCTGCTGGAATTTGTGGGTTTTGCTACAAAAATTTATTAAGAACAAGTAAAAATTAAATATGAAATGCGTGTTGCACCTAAACTGGTAGTTCTTAAACTCTCTTATGTGTAAGAATTTTCCAGGATGCTGTGAAGGGAGCCAGCCCCTCCACACCTGTGGGTATTTCTCGTCAGGTGGGACGAGAGACTGAGAAAAGAAATAAGACACAAAGTACAGGGAAAGAACAGTGGGCCCAGGGGACCAGTGCTCAGCATACGGAGGACCTGCACTGGCACCGGTCTCTCAGTTCCCTTAGTATTTGTTAATTACTATTTTCACTATCTCGGCAAAGGGAATGTGGCAGGAAAACAGGGTGATGGTGGGGAGAAGGTCAGCAAGAAAACATGTGAGCAAAGGAATCTGTGTCACAAATAAGTTCAAGGGATGCGGCAGGAAAACAGAGTGATAGTGGGGAGAAGGTCAGCAAGAAAACATGTGAACAAAGGAATGTGTGACACAAATAAGTTCAAGGGAAGGTACTATGCCTGGATGTTCACGTAGGCCAGATTTATGCTTCTCTCCACCCAAACATCTCAGTGGAGTAAAGAATAACAGAGCAGCATTGCTGCCAACATGTCTCGCCTCCCGCCACAGGGCGGTTTTCCTCCTATCTCAGAATGGAACAAATGTACAATCGGGTTTTATACAGAGACATTCAGTTCCCGGGGCAGGCAGGAGACAGTGGCCTTCCTCTATCTCGACTGCAAGAGGCCTTCCTCTTTTACTAATCCTCCTCAGCACAGACCCTTCACGGGTGTCGGGCTAGGGGACGGTCAGGTCTTTCCCATCCCACGAGGCCATATCTCAGGCTATCACATGGGGAGAAACCTTGGACAATACCCAGCTTTCCAGGGCAGAGGTCCCTGCGGCTTTCTGCAGTGCATTGTGCCCCTGGTTTATCGAGAATGGAGAATGGCGGTGACTTTTACCAAGCATACTGCCTGTAAACATTTTATTAACAAGGCACACCCTGCACAGCCCTAGATCCCTTAAACCTTGATTCCATACAACATGTGTTTCTGTGGCTCAAGGTTCAGGCACAGTTACAGATTAACAGCATCTCTAGGCAAAGCAATTGTTCAGGGTACAGGTCAAAAGGGAGTTTCTTATGTCTTCCTTTTCTACATAAACACAGTAACAGTCTGATGAGTCTTTCTTTTCCCTACAATGCTGTTTGTAAAAATATATATAAAAGGAGACTTTTGTAGCCATGACCATCTTCTAAGGGGAGTTCACATATACTTTTTTGTTGTTTTTGAGACAAAGTCTCGCCCCATCACCCAGGCTGGAGAGCAGTGGTGCCAGTTCAGCTCACTGCAACCTTGAATGCTCCCAGGTTCAACCGACTCTCCTCCCTCAGCCTCCCAAGTAACTGGAATTACAGGCACCTGCCACCATGCCTGCCGAATTTTTGTACTTTTTGTAAAGACGGGTTTTCACCATGTTGGCCAGGCTGGTCTCGAACTCCTGAGTTCAGGTGATCCGCCCGCCTCAGCCTCCCAAAGTGCTGGGATTACAGGAGTGAGCTAACGTGCCTGGCTCTCACGTGCATTTTGAAAAACTTTTGGAGGTTGAGAAGAAGAGGAGGTGAAGCTAGAATTAGTGTACTTGCAGTTGCATCGAGTGGGGTGCCCGCTAGGTGGTACTAAGTATGGTACCTCTGTTAAGCAGTTGAAACCATTGTTTCATTCCTCTGTTAAGCAGTTGAAACCATTGACCTGGAGAAAACGCCTTGTTCCTTGCAAAGCTCATTATGCCAGGCCCCTCCCTCCCCAGCCCTCCGGCTACAGCTTCTGGCAATATGGCAAAACCGCATCTCTACAAAAAATACAAAAAAGGTACTGCATGTGGTGGCACACACCTGTAGTCTCATCTGCTCAAGAGGCTGAGGCAGGAGGATTGCTTGAGCCTGGGAGTTCCAGGCTGCAGTGAGCTATGATCATTCCACTGCACTCCAGCCTGGATGATAGTGCCAGACCCTGTCTCAGAAAAAAGAAAAAAAAAAAAAAGCAAAAGAAAAGCAAGTGAGAGTGATGTGGTTTGTATTGATTTGTTTATTTGAGATAGAGTCTTGCTCTGATGCCCAGGCTGGAGGGTAGTGGCACGATCCCGGCTCACTGCAACCTCTGTCCCCCGGGTTCAAGCAATTCTCCTGCCTCAGCCTCCCAAGTAGCTGGGATTACAGGTGTGAGGCACCACGCCCAGCTAATTTTTGTAATTTTAGTAGAGACAGGGTTTCACCATGTTGGCCAGGTTGGTCTCGAACTCCTGGCCTCCAGTGATCCACCTGCCTTGGCCTCTCAAATCGCTGAGATTACAGGTGTGAGCCACTGCACCTGGCCAAGAGTGATGTGGGGTGTTTTTGTTTTGTTTTGTTTTGTTTTTGAGATGGAGTCTCTGTCACCCAGGTTGGAGTGCAGTGGCACGATCTCGGCTCACTGCAAGCTCCCAGGTTCACACCATTCTCCTGCCTCAGCCTCCCGAGTAGCTGGGACTACAGGCGCCTGCCACCATACCCGGCAATTTTTTTGTATTTTCAGTAGAGACGGGGTTTCACCATGTTGGCCAGGTTGGTCTCGAACTCCTGGCCTCAAGTGATCCACCTGCCTTGGCCTCTCAAAGCGCTGGGATTACAGGTGTGAGCCACCGCACTTGGCCGAGAGTGATGTGGTTATTAACGTGGATAACTTCAAACCTACTCTTTATGGAGCTACAGCGCCCAAATCTTTAGCGTACAATTCTATGGTTTTTACATAGATACACATCTGTGTAACCCACTCAGATAAAAATACAGAATTTTCCCTACACCTCTGAAGGCTCCCTTCCCTATAAATACACACACCTCCTATAGACGCAGTCACTGTTCTAACTTCGATCATCATAGAATAGTTTTCCCTCATCTTTCCTTTGATGTCAGTGGAACACACGGTGCACAGTCTGTCTGTCTTTTCCTTTACTCATCATCATGTTTATGAGATCCGTCGATGTCGGGTGTAGTGGTTGCTTGTTCTTTTTTATTGCTGTGTAGTAGTCCATTCAATGAATATACCACAATGTATCATTCTCCCATTGATGGACATTATCTGTTCACCATTTGCGCTAGTACCTAGAAACATTCTAACGTTTGCCTTTCATAAATTCACTCCAGTTAAAAAAAGTTTAAATCCCCTACAAACAGCTGTGTTTTAACTTTTAACAGAACCCAGTT
The DNA here is from genome assembly GCF_008728515.1 of Papio anubis. NCBI lineage: Eukaryota > Metazoa > Chordata > Mammalia > Primates > Cercopithecidae > Papio > Papio anubis. Next base: position 6,124,786 of record NC_044993.1, on the reverse strand, counting down.
ATTTGGGATAAAACTCGTAACTACTTGAAACCCAAAATGCTGGAGCTGCCAGCCACTGCTGAGCAGCCGAGAACGCTGGGAGTGTTAACAAGCTTGGAGCAGGAGAACGATGCAACAGTGTCGGATTTCACAAAGAGCGTTCAGGCAGCGGCTGAACACCACCGTTTTTGTGACTGAACTGATGCCCTTTTTGGGGGGCAGGCATGTGCTTTGGCCACTGAAAACACGGAGGGTGTGATGGAGAAAAGAGAATGCCCACTGTTGTTAGTTTTGCTTTTCGCTCTTACCATCTCTCATTCCATTTGGGGAAAGCCAACAGCTGAAATTAAACTTTCAGCTCAAAGGGGCAGATCTGTTTCTCCTTGTCCTGCATCTGTCAGAAATGACATCCATTCCACAGACTAATGTCCCTGTACCATGGTGAAAGCACTTCCCTGCCAGCTCCAAAGCCGGGGACCAGGGACAGCACAGGGCACTGAGTTCTTGCTGCCCACCCCCTGTGCAGATAACCAGGGATCAGCCACCTGCCGCTGTCTCCCAAGAAGAGAAGACACAGCAATGTTGGTTTCGTCAAACCACCTGAAAGGGTGGGCAAAGCTGGCATAGGCTTGGAGGCTAACAAATGTGAAATGGGAAGTTTTGGGGGCTGTCATTGGAGCCTTTTTTTTTTTCCCACGAAGGAGTTTGCTGTGTCACCCAGGCCGGAGTACAGTGGTACGATCTCAGCTCACTGCAACCTCCGCCTCCTGGGCTCAAGTGATTCTCCTGCCTCAGCCTCCTGAGTAACTGGGATTACAGGCGCCTGCCACCACACCTGACTAATTTTTGTATTTTTAGTACAGGCGGGGTTTCACCTTGTTGGCCAGGCTGATCTTGAACTCCTGACCTCAGGTGATCTGCCTGCCTCAACCTCCCAAAATGCTGGGATTACAGGTGTGAGTCACCATGCACAGCCCACTGGAGCCATTTATATAGTATATCTGCTCCCACTGCCTTGAGAAGGAACTGCTTCTGGCCACAGGCGATTGCATCAGAGCTACACACTTGGTTCTGAAGCTGGAAATAAGGTTCAGAGCTGCTTCTCAGCTCCTGCTGGTTCTTCTCTCACACGTGAGCTGGGCAAGTGAAAGGGTCATAAGCTACCTCTCATCCAACAAACAAGGTATGCGTGGTCCCAGTCACTAACTGCATCCCAAGTAACCACCATCCCGACTCCTGACAGCAGAGGTGTTGACAATTATTGAACTTTATACCATGAGATCACACAGCATAGGCTCTCTTGGGTCCGGCCGCCTTCACGCCATCATCTGTTTGGAGATGCATCCCTGTGGCTGCGTGAGGTTGAGACTGTTCATTCTCGTTGCTTTGGACTGCTCCACTGTGTGAATGTGCCATGCTTTATTTATGCATTTCGCCATTGACAGACGTGATAGGCAAACTTAAGGTAGCCCCCACAATCCCCACCTCCTGGGGTTCATGAGCCTGTGTGAGCCCCTCTCCTGGAGAGTAGGCAGAGCGTGTGACGTGATTCTAACCAATAGAATTACGGTGAGTATGATGGAATTCACTCACAGTTACATTACACAGGACTGTGACCTCTGCCCTGCAAGAGCACTTTCCCCCTTGCAGGCCTTGTTAGGGGCATTTTGGGGAGGCCCCTGTGGCAAGGAACGGAGGGCGGCCTCCAGTTCACATCCAGAAAGAAACCGAGGCCGTCAGTTTTACCATAAGGAAATGAATTCTGCCAACAACATGTGAACTTGGAAGCGGACCCTACACCTGTTGAACCTTGAAATGGGACTACTGCCTAGCAGACACCTCTACTGCCTAGCAGACACCTTGCAATCGTGTTTCCAATAGGATTCCAACATATGAAATCCTAACCTCCAAGGCGATGGTGTTAGGAAGTGGGGTCTTTGGGAGGTGATGAGGTCATGAGGGTGGAGCCTTCATGAATGGGATCAGCATCCTTATAAAAGAGACCTGAGAGAGACCCCTTATCCCTTCCACCATATGAGGACACAGCTAGAAGTTGCCATCTATGAACCAGAAAGTGGGCCCTCATTAGACACCGAATCTGCAGATGCCTTGATCTTGGACCCCCAGCCTCAAGAACTGTGAGCAATAAATTTCTATTGTTTACAAGCCACCCAGTCTGTGGCATTGTGTACAGCAGCCTGCATGGACTGAAACACACCTGGCTTGCAGCTTTGTGGGATTCGGAAGCAGAGTCCCGACCTAACTCCTGATTGACAGAAACCATGAGGTCAAAAATATGTGTTATTTTAATCTGTTAATTTTGTGGCAATTTGTTACGTAGCAATATAAAACTAACACAGTGGACATTTGGATAGTATCCAGATCTGGGCTTTTTAAACCCTGGGCTACCATGAACATTCTAGTACATGTCTGTGGAAGCCAAAGCAACTCCATCTTGGATGCTAATCTACCACGTTGACTTGTGATTAATTCCTGTTATGGGAAGGCCTTTCAGATTTCCAGTTTGGCCGGGCGTGGTGGTTCACACCTGTAATCCCAGCACTTTGGGAGGCCGAGGTGTGCAGATCACAAGCTCAGGAGTTTGAGACCAGCCTGGCCAATGTAATGAAATCCCATCTCTACTAAAAATACAAAAATTAGCCAGGCGTGGTGGCGGGCGCCTGTAGTCCCAGCTACTCAGGAGGCTGAGGCAGGAGAATTGCTTGAACCCAGGAAGTGGAGGTTGCAGTGAGCCAAGATCATGCCACTGCACTGCAGGCAACAGAGCAAAACTGTTTCAAAAAAAAAAAATAGATTTTCAGTTTATCTATTTTTCCTTATGTGAGACCAGGTACTTGCCATGAATCCTGCCCTTAGGTCAGGCAATGTTGATGTTATAGTACTTCAGTTGTCCCACGCAACCCTTCTGAACCACCCTTTCCCTATGGTATATAAGCCCTGGATCTCAGCGGCAGTGCCACACGGATCCACCATCTTGTCTCAGTGCCACCCAACACACAGACATGGCTTCTGCTCCTAAGTCGCTATTAAATGTTTCCTGCTAAGGATTTGTCAGCCTTTTTCTTAGGCTTCTTGGCTTCCTTTCACTTTGGGGTAGGTTTGCACAGACCTGCCCACCGCAGAACATGGATTTTGGTGAACATGCGTGTGTACTCGTGTTTGGTGTGTACTCGTGTTTGGTGTACACCTTGGAGGGAACTGCTGGGTCATAGGAATGCATATGTTTAGCTTTTGTGGATTCTGCCAACAGTTTTGCAAACCAAGTTACATTTACGTGGGTAAAGATGGGATTCAAACCCAGGTCTGCCCAGCTCGGAATCAACGTCATAGCCTGTGTGAAGATTTGGGGTGGGCTAAGGAGATACAAGGATGACTTCTCTTTCCTTGGCACTGATCGCATATGTCTTTATAACTATGTTGAGACTGACCAGGAGCCACTATCTCATGGACTGTCATTTCTGCTTATTTAACATGAGGGGGTCTCATAATTTTGAGTTTCATAGTCTCATAATTTTAATCCTAAACCTCAGAAGTACCCTCTGTTTTTCTTATCAACAAATATTTGGAGGGTGTCTTGGAATGGATTCTCATCACAATGTAATTAGAGAGGAAATGTTTAAATTGCTGCACATGTATTTCCAGGCAGCTCAGAACTGGCCCATATCTGTAATCTCACTGAGCATGCAAAACAGTAACCAATGTGCATGGAAAACCCACTATGCTGAGCTCCCACAGAGTAGTAAAGGTGCAGGATTATGAAAAATGGCAGGCTCCACGCTCACATGCCACAGCCCACATGGTACTTGTGCCAGCTATTGGGTAACAAATCAGCCCAAAACTTAGTGACTTAAAAGAAAAGTATTTCATCTCTCAGGGTCTCTGTGGATCAGGAATTCAGGATGAGTTAGGCTGGGCAGCACTGGCTTATTAGGCTGGGCAGCACTGGCTTAGGGTCTTAGGCTGGGCAGCACTGGCTTAGGGTCCAATGATGGCTGGAAGTAGAACCCCAAGGAATTGGAGTAATGGGGGCTGATCAGGCATTCTCTCTCTCTCTCTCTCTCTCTCTCTCTCTCTGTCTCTCACTCACTCTCACTCTCTCCATGTAGTCTCAGGGCCTCTCCACATGGTCTCTTCATGTGGGCTCTACTTTGGGCTTCTTCACAGTGTGGCAGCCTCAGGGGAGTTGAGCTTCTTACGTGGTAGCTGAAGGCTTCAAGAGTGAGGGTTCTAGCAAGCAATGTGCAAACTGCATTGCCTTTTGTAGCCTCATCCTGCAGGTCACACAGCATCACTTCCGCAGCACTGTGTCACTCACAAACAAGCAAAAGACTGCATCAGATGGGTCCTCTGGGAAGCAGACCCTGAGATGGGAGTTAGGAGTCAAGAAGTTGAGTGGGGGTTCATACCTGAGACAGAGAACTGAAGGAGGAAGCACAAGGCGGAAGCTGGAAAGGCCTTCAGGACACAGTGTGGCTCTGACAGCTGTAAAGGGAAAGGAGGGGACATGGGATGGTGCAGGAGAGTCTCAGATGGCAGCATAGATCAGACAGGGTCTTGGCCAACCCACTTCATGCTCTGGGACAAAGAGTCCCATAATGAACAGAAACAGCTGGGCCCTAGACCCCTGCCCTGCTCAGTCATTGGTTGAGTCTGTCCAGAAAGAGAGTGGCCTTGGCTTGAAGGCGAAGACACACCATGGTGGTGCTAAGAGGTGCGGACGGCAGCTCAGCACTTTCCTTAGAGCTGAAAAGTAACTTTTTTCTTGACGGGAGATCTGAGAGGTGAAATCCGCAGCTACCAAAGAGGGCCACCCAGATTCAAGGGAAGAGAATTAGGTTCCACCCCTTGATGGAGAATTGGCAAGATTCTAGAAGAACACCTGGGACAAGATTTATGATTCTAGGAACATTCCAAATTCTTTGGAACCTAAAATTTACTCTAACACGCAAACACAGCTTGAGCATAGAAAGGTGCATAGGTTAGAGATGAACGTCTTAGGCCTTGGAATCGGCCTAAAAATGGGTTCAAATCTTGGCATGTCCACTGACTAGCTGTGTGACCTTAGGCAAGTTACTTAACCTATCTGAGTGTCAGTTTTCTCATCTGTAAAACTGAGAAAACAGTAAAGCCCATCCTTCATGGGTTATTCTGAGAATAAAATGTGATCATACATGTACAAGTTTAGCACCTTGCCTAACACGTGGTGTTCAGAAAGGAGAATACATCATTATTATTTACTGAGTAGCAAGAAAACCATAACAGTCCAAGACCACTTAGTCTAAGCAATAAGTGACCCAGCGTGTCAATGCAGAAGCCCCCAGGAGCATGACAAAGTGCATCCCGTACAATACAGATTTATTCCCAACAAACAGTTTCACACTAACTCGGGTTTGGTGAGGACACTGAGTTATTAAGAAGAGATTGACTTGTATTTATTACCGATATTAAATCAGAAATTGCGAGCTTTTATAAACACAGAACAGAAGTCATTGCTTGGCACTCTGAGCTCTCTAAAAGCAGGAATTGTGCTTTATTTGTTCTTGTAACACCAGGGCCAATAGCTGGCATGGAGTCAATGCTCCCCAAATGTTCATGGCATTGAATTGCATCTAATAAAGATAAAACTTAGCTTGCTGGAAGATGCGTAGATTCGTAACATCTTATGATGCTAGATAAATATAGGTTCTTTTTTCTATCCAGAATGGAAATGGGAAAAAATATGACTCGTTCTTATTATTAAAAGTCACGCATGCTCGTTGTGATTTAAAAAAACCCATGCAACTCAAAAATATATTTAAAAGACAGTTTTAAAAAACCCATCGCTCAGAAATAACTTCTATTCACATTTTGGTGAACTTTCCTTCAGAGTGCTCTTCTAAAACACTAAGAATAGCGTCATGGTATAACGTCTTGCAACTGGATATTTTTCACGTGGCAACATACGGCCACCAGATGAGTGAAAGCTGACACAGACATCGGCTGGGAATTCACAAGGGGGCAGGAAGACAAGGACTCTGCGTTACCGTTCTCTCGCCCTTTGCATGACCACCATTGTGTGGGCTGCTAGCTGTCACTGCAGGCTTCGCTGACGCTGCAGCCGTCCCCTCTCTGCCTGGAGATGCCTGGATCTCTGATCCGGAAGCCCGTCCCTGTCCAGCTCAGCTCTCCCCTCAGTCCTGTGAGCCATTGTCTCCCGCAAGGTCTCTTATTGGTCGTCCCTGACCACAGCATCACATACTCTTCTCCCCACCTCAGCTGAAGGGTGTTCGACTCCCTTCCCTTCCTCTCGTCTCTGACAAGCAGAAGGACTACCACCACTGGGTCCCCGGGTCCCCAGCACTGTTCCAAGCAGTTTACATAAAACATCCCAATTAATTCTCCACAACTGCTTTAAGGAAGTTACAGGGAGATGCTGTCACCAGCGTGCCCATTTTACAGATTAGGAAGTTGAGACTAGAGAGGTTAAGTACCTCGCCTACTGTTATAGCAAGCAAGTGATGGATCTAGGAATGGACACAGAATGAACACAGGAAGAAAAGGAGACTCGGTATCTCTCCCCTGACCACTTAACCACTGTCCTGAATTACAGAACCAGACAAGAGGTGGAAATACATTTAGCGAGTGCTTCCTCATGAAGCAGCCTCGTTGTCTGGGGTAAGTATCAACGTTCTTGGTCTCAGAGCCAAGGAGATCCAGGTTGCGGACACACACACACACACACACACACACACACACACAGAGTGAGTTTGGAGCAGGAGTTTAACAGGCAAAAGGAAAGAACCGCTCTCCATCATGGAGAGGGGTCCCGAGCGGCCTGCCAGGTGGTAGTAAAAATGTCAGGGTTTTTATAAATGGGCTAGTGAGGAGGGGATGTCTTCTACTCCTAGAGCCCTATGGTTTAGTTGGTACCACGTGTGCTATCTGTATAGACCAGAGATTTTTTATCGGCTCTCACCCCATTCCCTGACCACCTAGGCTAGCTCTTAGTCTGTGTTGCTTATCTGGGAGGGAGAGTTTCTATGTCTGTTCCCAGAGAGCTGCTTGCAGCGGTAGACATCCCCCCCAACCCCAATGCACTTTTAGCTCCATTTCTTACTTAGTGTGCCTAAAGGAAAGGAATGTGCTCATCAAGGCCCACTGTTTCACTGAGGCCCATTGTATGAGTGTGAAGTTTGGGGATTACCCAGGAGACTCTGCCCCTTCTATACTTGAGCTGTCTTATCTGTGTTTTACAGCTTGATCATTCAGGCCACTTGTTATTAGAAGAGAAGTGATTTATTTGAACTGCATGAGGTTAGAAAGGGAGCTGGGTTTTTTTGTTCTTTTTTCTTTTTCTCGTTTTTGAGACTGAGTCTCACTCTACCACTCAGGCTGGAATGCAGTGGCACGATCTTGGCTCACTGCAACCTCTGCCACCCAGGTTCAAGCAATTTTTAGCCTCCTGAGTAGCTGGAATTATAGGCACCCACCACCACAGCCGGCTAATTTTTGTATTTTTTGTAGAGATAGGTTTTCACCATGTTGGCCAAGCTGGTCTCGAACTCCTGACCTCAAGTGATCCACCTGCCTTGGCCTCACAGAGTGCTGAGATTACAGGCGTGAGCCACTGTACCCAGCCCTTTTTTTTTTTCTTCTGAGACAGAGTCTTGCTTTGTCACCCAGGCTGGAGTGCCATGGTGTGATCTTGGCTCACTGCAACCTCCACCTCCCAGGTTCAAGTGATCCACCTCCCTCAGCCTGCCAACTAGCTGGGACTACAGGCACCTGCCATTATGCCCAGCTAATTTTTGTGGGTTTTGTTTTAGAGACAGGGTTTCATCATGTTGGCCAGGCTGGTCTTGAACTCCTGACCTCAGGTAATCCGCCCACATTGGCTTCCCAAAGTGCTGGGATTACAGGCGTGAGCCACTGCACCTGGCCTGAAAGGGAGCTATTTCTGAGTTACTTTCTGTTAGAAGGAAAGTTTTCTGCCAGGGACTCTCTTTACCCTGTCTACCTAAATAATTTCTTTCTGCCTGCTATAACACTCATACTTTTCCTCCTGTCACTGAAGTGCCAAGCCTTGAAGGAAGAGTGTTTTGTTTTGTTTTGTTGAAGAGGAAACTTAAGCTCAGAGAGGTAAAGTACATTGCTTGGAGTTTCACAGCTAATAAACCAACAAGCCAGGATTTTAACCCACACTGGCCGGTGCAGAAGCTGACTTACTCCACGGTAACAAGTGAGCTTCTGTGTCAGTGCAGGAGCCCCCAGGAGCATGACAAAGTACATCCCATACAACGTGGATTTATCTCCAATAATTTCCCGCCAACTCGGGTTTGGTGAGAATACTGAGTTATCAAGAAGAGATTGACTTGTATTTATTATAGTTATTAAATCAGAAATCGTGAGCTTGCTCTCCCAACGGATTTGCCCCCACAGTTTTGCTCTACCATATCTAGAAGGGCTGCATGTCTTACTTGAAAGAAACCAATCTTTCAAGTCACCAAACACAAGCAGGGCAGTGTGTGGCAGGGACGCTACAGCCAGACTGCCTGGGCAGCCTCGAACAAGTTACGCAACCTCTTTGTGCCTCAGTTACCCTATCAGTGAAAAATGTAGATAAAAATAGTACCTACCTTACAGAATTGTGAAAGTTCAATGAATGGGTTTATGTGAAGCACTTAGGACCATGCGTATAGTAGGAGCAATACCAAGCATTAGTTATGATTACTATTCATAGAGTCCAGAGCTTGATACAAAGGATTCCTTTCCTCTTCGCATTTCCTTTTGGAGCAAACAAAGCCAGCCTTGAAAGATGTATGAGTTTCCTGTGGCTGCTGTAACATATGACCACAAGTTCAGCGGCTTCAAACAACACAGATTTATTTTCTTACAGTCCTGGAGGTCAGAAGTCCAACACAGGTCTCACTGGGCTGAAATCTAGGTGTCAGCAGGGCTTCATTCCTTCCGGGGGCTGTAAGGGAGCCTCTGTTTCCTTGCCTTTCGCGGCTTCTAGAGACCACCTGCAGCAGCTTCCAGCACCTACCCCACCGCCCTTCAACCCCCACATCTTCCTCAGCAGCATATAATCTTCACATTTTTCTCTGAATCTGCCTTTTCTACCACCTTCTTACTCCCAGATCATCCAAGATATTCTACCCATCTCCATGTCAGCTGATTAGCAACCTTAATTCCATCTGCTGCCTTAATTCCCTTTTGCCATGTAAACTAACGTGTTCATAGATTCCAGGGATGGGGACATGGACATATCTGGGGGTACATCTTCTGCCAACCACAGACCAGTGACTAGGATCCCTGTCAGTCTGATCCCCATTTCACTTCTCTTTACTCAGGCCTCCCCACCTCAACCCTGACTCCCTGTGGTCAAGGTTGGAGCCTCTGCCTCCTGGCATCCTCTTCAGATAGCATGGAGGTCCCTCATGGCCGCTTACCATTCTCTAAGGCCTGGACTTCCGTCTTTCAGAGTTAAGAAAATGAAGCATCTACAAGTTCTCAAACTTGCTGATAGGCACCACCTTTCTCAGCTTGAGTCTGAGGTATTGTGTTAAAAGACTCCATCTTGGCTAGGCGTGATGGCTCATGCCTGTAATTCCAGTACTTTGGGAGGCCAAGGTGGGCAGATCACCTGAGGTCATGAGTTTGAGACCAGCCTGGCCAAGATGAAGAAACCCCATCTCTACTAAAAATACAAAAATTAGCCAGGCATGGTGGTTTGTGCCTGTAATACCAGCAGCTACTTGGGAGGCTGAGGCAGGAGAATTGCTTGAACCTGGGAGGTGGAGGTTGCAGTGAGCCGAGATTGCACCATTGTACTTCAGCCTGGGAACAGAGCAAGATTCTGTTGCAAAAAAAAAAAAAAAAGATTCCATCTCCATCTCTGTTTATAATCCTGCTTCTCTCTTATAGGTTCCAACAACAACAAAATCTTATCTGATGGCAGCAAAATGATAACCTACTTCTAATCATTCAACAACAAATATACATTAAGCAGCTACTACATACCAGCTACTTGGTTAGGCGGCAGGTATCTAAAGATAAGGGAGACATAGATCTTGGCTTTGGAGAGTTCAGTTTGGGGACATAGAGGGTGGAAGGCAGACGTGTGTTTATAAAAAAGTCCCTGGAAAACAGCTTATCGTTGCTTAGTAAAGCACAGGCCTGCAATCCAGCAATTCCACTCATAGGCATTTGCCCCTGTTGTTTTAAACGTGACTCCACATTAGACTCACCTAAGGCTTCACTTTTTAAAATCTTCATGCCCCCCTCCAGACCAATTAAATGAGAACCTCTGGGTGCCTGGCTCAGGCATCAGTTTTTTTAAAGCTCTCACATGATTCCAGTGTGCAGGCAATGTGTCTAGCACTGTGCCCCTAGGGATGTTGATTTAACTGGTCTGGGATACAGTCTTGGCATTAACATTTTTATTTTTTTAATTAATTTTTTTTTTTTGAGACAGAGTCTCACTCTGTTCCCAGGCTGGAGTGCGGTGGTACCACCTCAACTCACTGCAACCTCTGTGTCCCAGGTTCAAGCGATTCTCATGCTTCAGCTTCCCAAGTAGCTAAGACTACAGGTGCGAGCCACCATGCCTGGCCAATTTTTGTATTTTTAGTAGAGACAGGGTTTCATCATGTTGGCCAGGTTGGCCTCAAATGATCCTGGCTTCAAATGATCCACCCACCTTAGCTTCCCAAAGTGCTGGGATTACCGGTGTGAGCCACTGTGCTGGGCCTAATTTTTTTTTAATTTTCTTGAGACAGGGTCTCACTCTGTCACTCAAGCTGGAGTGCAGTGGCATAATCTCAGCTCACTGCAGCCTCAATCTCCCTGGGCTCAAGTGATCCTCCCACCTCAGCCTCCCTAGACGTGTACAATCGCACCTAGTTAATGTTTGTATTTTTTGTAGAGATAGGGTTTTGCCATGTTGCCCGGGCTAGTGAAAAAATTTTTTTAACTCCTCATGTGATTCTAAAGTGTAGCAAGGTTTGAAAACCATTAGTCCAGAGCAGTGATTCTTAATAGCAGGAGGGGCATTAGTCCAAAGCAGCGATTCTCAATAGCAGGAAGACATGTTTGGTACCTGTCTTCTTACCAGGAACTCCTCCCAGCTTCTAGAGGCTCAAGGTCAGAAGTGCTGCTGAGCATCCACATTGCCCCCATAACAAAGAAGGATCCAACCCCAAATATCACGTCAAGGTTGAGAAACTGGTCTAGAAAGACCGTTACACATGTGCCTCAGGACCAGGAGTCATGTCCATGGATGTTCATAGTAGCATTGCAACAGCATAGGCAAACCAACCCAGATACCACACCAATGAAAATGAAATCTACAGCAGCACATTCATACTGCAGACAATGTCAGTGCACTGTCGGTGAGGGAAAGAGGCAGAAACGGCAGGGGTGAGAGAATAGGGGCTTCCCTGGTGGGAAGGGGTCTCCTGGAATTGTGGCTGCATTCCCGATACCCAGTGAGTTTATGAGTCTGTCTTCTTTCTAGGCTGCTTGGTTAGCTTGACATTTCATGGGAAATTTTATCCTATTTGGTCTTTTTAAGTAATGTGGGCAATTCAAGTAAAGAAAAAAACATCAGTATGCACGAAAGTATTTCCTACAGTACGAGATGTATATATATAATAGCAAAAAAATAATTAGAAATTATGTAAATATCCAGAAATGGGAAAGTGATTACAACAATTATGGTACATACACTCAATTGAATGTTATGCAGCCATTAAAAAGGATAATTATGAAGGTGATTTAGAAACGTGGGAAGTGTTTGTGATACGATGGCAAGTGAAAAAAAACAAAATCAACAGCACAAACACAGTGATTACAACTCTAAAAAATATGTTGGCCTGTGGACAAATACTGAAAGGATTTGCAGAAATAAAAGCTCTAGTGATTAAGATGCTAGGATTATGGGTGATTATTTATTTTTTCTTTTTTCCAAGATGTTCTTTATTTTTATTTATTATTTATTTTTATTTTTATTTTTTATTTTTTTTTGAGGCAGAGTTTCACTCTTGTTACCCAGGCTGGAGTGCAATAGTGCAATCTGGGCTCACTCTAGCCTTCACCTCCCAGGGTCAAGTGATTCTCCTGCCTCAGCCTCCCGAGTAGCTGGGATTACAGGCTTGCGCCACCACGCCCGGCTAATTTTTTGTACTTTTAGTAGAGATGGAGTTTCACCATATTGGCCAGGCTGGTCTCAAACTCCTCAGGTGATCCACCCATCTCAGCCTCCCAAAGTGCTGGGATTTTAGATGTGAGCCACTGCACCCAGCCTAATTTTTTTTTATACTTAAAGTAGACATCTTTTGGGATAACTGCCTAGCCCACACCCGTCTTATCTGAACACTGTGTCCCCACCCAAAAGGCTAAATCCCTAACACCTCTGAGGGCTCCATGCTACCCTATATCCCAGTCTAGCCCTGATCCAAACTGAACCAATCAGATTCTCTCTACTGAGACTTTGAAACTGGTAGAGAAATGCTAATGCCTCTGAGGTAGTTCTGTTTTGTTTTGTTTGTTTGTTTGTTTTCTTTTGAGACAGAGTCTCGCTCTGTTGCCCAGACTGGAGTGCAGTGGCACAATCTCAGCTCACTGCAACCTCCACCTCCCGGGTTCAAGTAATTCTCTGCCTCAGCCTCCTGAGTACCTGGGATCACAGGCACCTGCCACCATGCCCTGCTAATTTTTGTATTTTTAGTAAAGACGGAATTTCACCATCTTGGCCACGCTGGTCTTCAACTCCTGACCTCATGATCCGCCCGCCTTGGCCTCCCAAACTGCTGAGATAACAGACGTGAGTCACCGCGCCTGGCTAATTTTTCGTATTTTTAGTGGAGATGGGGTTTCACCATGTTAGCCAGGATGGTCTCGATCTCCTGACCTCGTGATTCACCTGCCTCAGCCTACCAAAGTGCTGGGATTACAGGCGTGAGCCACCGCACCTGGCCAGAATTCTTTATATAATCCAGATACAGACCCTTATCAGATATATGATTTGCAAATATTTCTCCCACTCTGTCGCTCATCTTTTTACTTTATTGATGGTGTCCTTCAACGCATAAAAGTTTCTCATTTTGATGAGGTCCAAGTTATCTATTTTTCTTTTGTTGTTTGCGCTTGTGATGTCATATTTAAGAAATAATCACCTATTGCAAAGTCATGAAGATTTACACCTATTTTCCCTTCTAAGGATTTTATAGTCTTAGCTCTTACATGTAGGTCTTTGATCCATTTTGAGTTAATTCTTATATATGCTGTGAGGTAGGTAGGGGTCTATGTTTGTTATTTTGCTTGTAGATGTCTAGTTGTCCCCATCCCATTTGTTGAAAAGACTCTTTTTTACCCACTGAATGGTCTTAAAACCTTTGTCAAAAATCAATTGACCAAGCCAGCACAGTGGCTCACGCCTGTAATCCCAGCACTTTGGGAGGCCAAGGCAGGCGGATCACGAGGTTAGGAGTTCGAGACCAGCCTAGCCAACATAGTGAAACCCTGTCTCTCCTAAAAATACAAAAATTAGCCAGGTGTGGTGGCACGCACCTGTAGTCCCAGCTACTCAGGAGGCTGAGGCAGGAGAATCACTTGAACCCAGGAGGAGGAGGTTGCAGTGAGCCAAGACCATGCCATTGCACTCCAGCCTGAGTGACAGAGTGAGCCTCTGTCTCAAAAAAAAAAAAATCAATTGACCATAGATGTATGGATTTATTTCTGGAAGTTCAGTTTTATTCTATTGATTTTTGTGTTTTATCTTTCTGCCAGTACCACATTATTTTGATTACTGTGGCTTTGTAGTAAGTTTGTTCTTCTTTTTAAAGATTGTTTTGGCCACTCAGGGCCCCTAGCATTTCTATATAAATATTAGAATACGTTTTTCTATTTCTGCAAAAAAAAAAAAAAAAAGGGCAGTTGAAATATTAATAGGGATTGTATTAGATCTGTAGGTTAATTTGGGGAGTATTGCCATTGTATTAATCTGTTCTCACGCTGCTGTAAAGAAATACTTGAGACTGGGTAATTCAGAAAGAAAAGAGCTTTAATTGGATCATGGTTCCACAAGTTGTACAGGAGACATAGTGGTTTCTGCTTCTGGGGAGGCCTTAGGAGGCTTCCATTCATGGCAGAAGGCAAAGGGAAAGTGAGGAGCTTCACATGGCCAGAGCAGGAGAAAGAGAGGGGGTGGTGATGCACACTTTTAAACAACCGGATCTCCTGAAAACTCACTATACAGTACCAAGGGGGGATGGTGCTAACCCATTTATGAGAGTTCTACCCCTATGATCCAGTCACTTCTTACCAGGCCCCACTTTCAACACTGGGCTTACAATCAAACGTGAGATTTGGTTGGGACACAGATCCAAACCATATTAGCTATATTAACAATAGTACATCTTCCAGTCCATGAACCATGCATGGACCATTCCATTTGTTCAGGTCTTGTTTAATTTCCTTCAATACTGTTCTATGGTTTTCCATCTACCAGTCTCACACTTCCTTGGTTAAACACGTTTCTTTTACCCTTTTAGATGTTCTTGTAAATAGAACTGTTTTCTTAATTTCATCTTTGGATTAGAGCAGTCTTTTGAAATAAGGACCTGAGTGGGGAAAAAGCAGAAGATGGCTGTTGACACCTAGAGAAAAACAAGTATAAACACAGAGAAAAAAAAAACAGAAGCCAGAAATTACATTAAAAGAAAGGCACTGGGAAAGTTGAGAAAGAAACAGGGTTGTGGGGGTACGACACTTAGCAAATGCTTAAGTAAAGTCAAGTTTTCAAGACAAGATTCCTAAAGCAAGGCAGCAGTATCCTACGATAGACAAGAGCTCACTCGACAAGGAAAACAAATACCAGAGTTTTGACCAGACCAACTCCCTTAGCCAGCTGGCAATATGGTTTCACCACTTCTTAGAAAAGAGGAACAGAGAGGTGTGCTCAAAAGCCACCACTAGCCCTTCAGATTGTTTTGTGTGTCTGTGTCTTGGCAGAATGAGCCAAACATAGTTTCTTCATGCCCCATAAGATGAGACACACCTAGCAAAAGCTGTCTTCATACAGAACTACCTCCTGGTGTCTTCATCCTGCAAGACCTGCACCAGAGGGTTCTACCTATAGAAATCCTAGCACCTAGATGTAGTCAACCAAGTACATGGCTCCCTCACCCTCCAACCAAAGATGCTATATTTCCAGCTGAGTGGAACAAAATCCCACTGTTTCATAATGCCTCCGGCAATTTTGCATGTGGGAGACATGGTTGGTATGTCACATTCTCGTCTACAAATTGTAATGGATTGGGGAAGGAGGGAGAAATAGAGTTCAGGCCTAACTTTCTAGAGGACAAAATAAATCTCTCTTGGTAACTGCAATTATCTGAAAACTATTTCAAAGAAAACTCTTTGTGTCATCCTGGCATTTGCTCAAGGGCATGGCTTTCCATCAGTCTCTCCATCTCTATGTCTCTCTTACATACATATGTATGTGTATATGCATACGTATGTGTATATACATGCCTACATATAGACATATTCTCTCTCTCCACACACACACACCCCTCCAACCTCTGTGGCTCTGGGAGTCATCTGTGTAAGAAGACCCTGACGCGAATACTGAGTGCCTAGGCAGGGGTCAAACAAAGGCCACAGGATTGCCACAAACACCTTTAAGCACGCAGATTCTTTGGCTCCTGCCAGACACTGAATCTGAATCTCTAGGATTCTGATTTCAGAGCCCAGGAATCCTCGAATGCAGGAGTTCCCAGGTGACTCTGATGCACCTGGAGGCGCTCAGATCTAGAGAGGAGGCGGCATTTGCGCAGTGCAGTCGGGGAAGAGAGGAGGGGCTGGGCCGGTGCCTTTAGGCGGCCAGGTGTTAGGACTAGAGGACAAGCCGCCAGCTGAGCGAGACGAGGCCCCGAAGCACCCCCGCCGCGGGGCGGTAACCTTTGGCCACACTTGGCCTCGGGCCTCCGCCAGAGCCGCTCCGCCCCCGCCGCCTCGCCCCGCCGCCCCGCCCTCCGATTGGCCGCCTCCCCATCCCGGCCCCCGGCCTCGGCCAATGGGGCCAGCGTGCGCCGGAAGCCGGAAGCCGGAAGCGCGGCAGCGGCGGCTGCTCTCCCCCTCTGCAGCTGTTTTCGGCACCATGCGAGGCCTCGGGCCAGGCTTGACGGCCAGGCGTCTCCTCCCGCTGCGGTTTCCCCCGCGGCCGCCCGGGCCCCGGCTGGCTAGCGGGCAGGCGACTGGCGCCCTGGAGCGGGCCATGGACGAGCTGCTGCGCCGCGCGGTGCCGCCGACACCGGCCTACGAGCTGCGCGAGAAAACACCGGCGCCCGCCGAGGGTCAGTGCGCGGACTTCGTGAGCTTTTACGGCGGGCTGGCCGAGACAGCCGAGCGAGCCGAGCTGCTGGGCCGCCTGGCGCGGGGCTTCGGCGTGGACCACGGCCAGGTGGCGGAGCAGAGCGCCGGCGTGCTCCAGCTGCGCCAGCAGCAGCGGGAGGCGGCGGTGCTGCTGCAGGCCGAGGACCGGCTGCGCTACGCGCTGGTGCCGCGCTACCGCGGCCTCTTCCACCACATCAGCAAGCTGGACGGCGGCGTGCGCTTCCTGGTGCAGCTGCGGGCCGACCTGCTCGAGGCTCAGGCCCTTAAGCTGGTGGAGGGGCCGGACGTCCGGGTAAGGGGCCGCCCTCGACCCCCCGGCAGCGCGGACTGGCCGCTCTCCTCGAGTAGTCCTCATTTGCCCCCTCCAAGCCCCACACACCCCACCTTCCCTGCCTGAAACCACGCTCACTTCGCCCGCAGTTACAGCTCACCAACTCTCCCCTTCCCACGCTGAGTCCTGGCCTCGTCAGAGCACACCCCCGCCTCCCTCCAGTCTGTCCTTGAAGTCCCCACTTGTATAGTGTTTACTAAATACTCAGCATTTGGTGGCCTTGAAGGTAACTGTCGCCTCCTGTACCTGATGAGTGTGTGCTCTACAGTCTCTTTTTTAATTGTTGTAGCTGATTAAAGTGTTTCATCTATATGGTATACCTGAACTTGAGCATCAGGCTGAGCATCAGGCAGCCTTCTGAGACCCTGAATAGTGTTTCAGAGGTTAATTGGGCACCCGCTATGTGTGAGACATTGTCCTGAGAAGTCCTGTGAAATACACAAAGGTAAATAGGACTCAAGGTCACCACCAGCACCACTCCGGAATCTCCATGGCTTCTGGCCTTCTCTGTGCTTCGTGACTTTTGGGAGGACATTTAACACCCTGAGTTCGGTACTTACTGTGATGATTCTGAGTTGACTTGAGGTAATCAAGCATTAGCACAGTTCATTCGTGTTAGATACAGATACAGACTTTGAGATTTAAATGATTATGACCCGAAAGAAGGCCTAAAGCATATACTCTCCTTTTATATTGTTAGTATTAAATACGGCGAAACACTAGCCTGCCCCCCCCCCCCCTTTTTTTTTTTTTTTTTTTCTTTTTTTTGAGATCGGGTCTCACTCTGTTCCCTAGGCTGGAGTACAGTGGTGCTTTCACGGCTCACTGCAGCCTCGACTTCCCCAGGCTCAAGCAGTCTTCCCACCTCAGCCTCCTGAGTAGCTGGAACTACAGGCGCAGGCCACATGCCCGGCTAATTTTTGTTATTTTTTTGTAGAGGGTGCGTTTCACCATTTTGCCCAGGCTTAACCTGCCCTTTTAATTAATGAAAAATGATGTAAATGTTTCAGGAAGTTTTGGACATTCAGAAGTTTGTTATGTACAGTTGGAGTTAAAAAAAAATTGAATGATTGAGTGGTTATGACCTGACCCATTTAAGAACTCTAATACTGGTTTAATAGTTTCATTTTCATTCCTTCAGTCTTACGTGGGTGATAACACGTATCCCTTTTACAGTAAAGGAGAAGATGCTCAGGTTGTGTGACTTGTCCTTAAATTCAGAGCAAAAAACTCTTGCTGATCACCCACCCAAATCCAGGGTTCTTTGCCCTATGCTGTATCACTGTCTTACTGTGTGAGTTAATCAGATGTTTATTAGAAACTTTCTTACCTTTTTTGGCTACTTAGATGCATAAAATCGGGCATAATTAAGTATGGGATTAATGTCAAGAGTGACAACAGTGGCCATGATTTGATTCCCCATGATAGCTGGTTAATTTACAGTGCTGTTACTGAGGGCCAGGCATCTTTGGCCATAAGATTCTCAGACAGAAAGCCCACAGTTGCTAATTGCATGACATGAAATCACTCAAGAATTCTTACCGTGTTGAATTGTCATGTTCTGGTCTCAAGCCCGGTCTGAATAGCTGAGCTTTTCTGATCCACACTTGCACATAGTACTTGGCAATATATCATCCCCCCAAGTAAGTGATCAGCTCCTCAAAAACTGGGAAACTTATCTTAAATTTCTTGCATAGCAGAGTGATGAATGAGTCATTGCAATAGATTCCTGGGTGCCCTGGCATGAGACATACTTGACACACTAATCATTCAGCATTTATGTGGAGGTGAGACTGCCCCACACTCTGTCGTAGATTTTTGAGCCTGGAAGGAAGCCACGAAGGGCTGGAAAGGTTTCTGCCCAGCTGGGAGGGTCCTCATATCAGACATTGGCCAGCTTTGTCCCTCGTTGATTTCTCACATCCGGTCCAATTCTGAATTCCCTGGTTCTGTGAGATGTTGTGGAATACATCCTTTTGTTCTTCCCCACTCAGGAAAACTCTTGGTTATCACATCGTTGGGAAGGAACACGACTGAACACACTCACATCCAGACTTGACTGTTGAAAGAAAGGAGCTGGCCCCTGGGAAATACAGAGGCTGCTGAGTCCTCAGACATTCACACATTTCCTTGCTTTTTGACCAAGGCTGTCTATATACATAAGGGAAAAAAAATACATTGCATACTGTAATATTAGGCTAGAAGTCCTGTGGACCAGAGATATCAAACAGAATGAATAATGGCAGCCTGATCTTCGCCTCTGCATATGGTTAGGACATAATGGCTGCAGGAGCCTTTTTGTGATTGCTTTATTGTGCCCCTTCCATTTCTTTACCTAGAAACCCCAACCTTACATTCAGTGCATATAACTGTTAGTAGCCGAACCTGTTAATTCCCTTCCCCTTCCCTTGCTCTGCGTAGTTTTCTCATATATACACGTATATATGTATGTGTATATGTGTGTGTGTGTGTGTGTGTATATAGAGATGGGTTTTTGTTTTGTTGTTTATGGTTTTTTTTAGAGATGGGATCTTGTTGTGTTTCCCAGGCTGGTCTTGAACTTCTGGCCTCAAGCAAGCAATCCTCCAGTCCCAAGTGCTGGGATTATAGATCGGTGTGAGCCCAAGTGTAATTTTTTTTAAATCCCTGTCATTTAAACATTTAAATCAGTCTGAGAATAGAGTTACATTTTTCTGTACATATAAACTGTCAACTGGAATCTGATATTGTAACCTATGTGATCTATTTTTTTATCTGATTTTTTTTTTTTTTTTTGAGACGGAGTCTTGCTCTGTTGCCCAGGCTGTAGTGCAGCAGCACAATCTCGGCTCACTTCAACTTCTGCCTCCTGGGTTCAAGTGATTCTCCCACCTCAGTCTCCCGAGTAGCTGGGATTACAGGCACTTGCCAACACTCCTGGCTAATTTTTATATTTTTAGTAAAGACGGAGTTTTGCTGTTGGCCAGGCTGGTCTCGAACTCCTGACCTCAGATGATCTTCCCGTCTTGGCCTTCCAAAGTGCTGGAATTACAAGTGTGAACCACTGTGCCCGGCTGTGTGCTTTCTTTTTAAAATGTTCTTTTCCTCTGGTCCAAGTGAGTTTGGAGGTTTGTTACCATGCCTGGATTTGTGGCCACAAAACGTGGAGGAGTTTGTAGGTATGTGTGTCCCTGTGGTTGTATGGTAGGTGTGGGAATGAGGATGTGATGTGTCTAGGGAGTGGTGGTTTATAGGCTTTTTGTTTTTCTCCAGAGGCCCAGTTGGTTGACGACTTCAATTTCTTGGAGGTGAAATCCCAGTGAAACCGAGTCAAATCCCCAGTAGAGGGGAAGGTCTGAGCATGGTTCAGCAGTTTGTGGGCACTCAAGGGAGGTTGGCCTTTAATTCGTGGAAAGGGTTCCTGATGGGCGGTTTGGACCTCGGTGGAATGAGAGGTGTTCGAACCTTAACAGAGGCACAGAAACTAGAGAGGGACCTGGTTCCCACTGTCACAGCCACCCGGCCATGCTAGACCCTTGTGTATCCTCTGCCTTTTAGTTAATAGAGTACTCTTTGTTGGATCTAGTAAATTCTATGCTTAGCTGTGCTAAATGATACTTATTTTGAGATAGGAAAGTATATCCATAGTATAAAGTGTACACCTGCGGAGTGGAAGCTTATGTGAGTGGGAATTGCCCCCAAGTTTCTCAGCCTCTGCAGTGCTACCCTCATCCATGGCTTTCCACTGCCTTCCCCAGCGCAGGGCTTCTGGGCAAGGGAAGGTGACTTTTCTTCCATACCAAAATAAGCAGATCTTGATAGAGCCTCAAAAGAGGGTACCAATTTATCTTTTAAAAGGAAAAGTTGGCTGGTCTAAACAGTGTCATACAAGTCAATGGAATTAACAATACAGAATACACAGAGCTGGATGCAGTGGCACGCACCTGTAGTCCCTGCTACTTGCGAGGTTCAGCTGAGCCCGGGAGTTCAGCCTGGCCAACATAGCAAGACCTGCCTCTGAAAAAAAAAAAGCAGCAGCACTCCAGCAGAATACACTGAGAACTGTCGCTACCCTTAGCATCACCAGGATATTCCCAGCAGTTGTGTTTCTCAGTCTTGTATTGGTGATAAATGGTGGCTGAATTAATGCATGCACAGTCGCGGAGGCTTCTTTCCCTGGTGGTGTTTGTATCCCGGCAACCTTGCGGCGTGCCTGAACAGCTGCTGCCGGTGTTAGAACTGAGCAACGGAGACTTCTGACCTTTAGCCCAGATTCCCAGTCCTCGTGTACCAGTGTCACATTTTGTAGCTGTCAGGAGCCCAAAATAGAATGAAGAGATTTGTAGGGGAGGAGCTTTCATCAGCCAAACCATTTCTTTCATAATTAATATTGAACTGATAGTAAAACTAGGTATCTTCAGCTTTTTTCCTATCATGAATGTAAGAGAGATGCCGGTACCTCTTACACAGAGCTCAGCTCATCTGTTCCTAACCTGGGGTACAGAAGTCCTTTTGGCCCCTGGGATAGTCCATAGGTAAGTATCAGAGGAGCCCATGAACCCCAGGAAAACATGTGCCCAATTTTATTAATGTGTTTGCAATGTTCTGGGGACAGGGCCTGTGGTTTTTAACACATACTCAAGAGTGTGAGAGGATCCCAGGAAGATTAAGAGCCGCTGTAGTCAAATGCAGAAAATACAGTTTTATAAAGGGCCATTCCGTGACACCTAGCAAACAGTCTCTCTCATCCTCCCCTCCCGCTACGTACTAATCACCGTTCGTTCCATTTTTCCATCTTTCTCATTTGATATCAATCGATTAGTGAATGCTTTGCGAACCATAGAAATGAATCAGAAGTGGACCCTGCCTTTATGGAGTTTACAACCAAGTAAAGGAGATTCAGTGATGGAATGTAAAGTTAAAAGGAATTGCAGAGATCGTCTGGTTCAGCCACCTATCCAATGCTTAAATCCGTTTTCAAACAGCTCTGCTGAGTTCTGTCCACCTGTGCTTGGTGACTTCCAGTGCTGAGGGTCACCGTCTCCCAGGATGACCTCTGTGGACAGCTCCCGCTATTCAAAAGTTCCTCTTTACACTAAATTGAGTCCATGTCTGACTGTCCATCACTTACACCAGTCGGTCCAGATTTACTTTCCCAGCCCCCATGGGGTCACACAGAACAAATTTGTGGCCTCTTTCATGCCCTAGTGCTTAAACATGTAAAGGGAGATCTTACCTCCTTCCGAAAACGTCTCTGAGCCACCATTCCAAAACCTGCAACTCTTCCCCAGGTGACAAAGTTGTGAGTCCTTTCACCCTTTAACAGGAATTAAAATGTAAAATGATTTTATAAAATTTGGAAGCTGAGGCAGGAGAATCACTTGAACCTGGGAGGCAGAGGTTACAGGGAGCTGAGATTGCACCACTGCACTCCAGCCTGGGTGACAGAGCAAGACTCCGTCTCTAAAAAAAAAAAAAGAAAAGAAAAGAAAATAACTGTTATAAAGCCACTCTTTATAGGTGTTGCCCATTGTGTTCTTCATGTCCCTTACAGAGAGAGTCAGAAGGTCATTCTTTTATCAGACGTCCTGAGATGTTTACTATTATTTAATAATAATGTTCAGTGGATGTGTTGGTATGTAATTTATGAGTAACAAAGACCCAAAATAGCAGTGATTTGAATATGACAGAAGTTTGTCTCTCATGTGAGTCTGGAGGTCGGCAGCCCAGAGCTGATTCTGCTCTTTGGTGCTCTTGGTGGATCCAGACTTGAATCTTGTCGCTCTGCCCAGAAAAACCTTCATCTCCAAAGCAGCCCAAGATGGCTGCTTCAGTGCCAGCCATCACACCGCCTTCCAGTCTGCAGTGGAAAGGACAAAGAGAAAGATGGGCCAAGGGCTTGCTCCTGCTGTCTTTCCAAGTTCCCCAAAGTGGCTGCAGGAGACCTCTGCTTACCCCTCATTGGCCAGAACTCTGTCACATGGCTACCCCCAGCCACAGGGCAGTCTTTATTCTGGACAGCTGTGTCCCTAGCTGAAAAGTGAGGCTTCTGTTAATTTGGAAGAAAAGGATACAGCCATTGGAGAACAACAAGCCGTGGCTGTGCAGGCGACACCGAGACGACGCTGCTCCTGCTCAAGGCCTTCTGTTCTGCTCTTGCTGGAAAAGCTTCAGTACAAATATATCTTGGGTGGTCGAGTCAATTCACATCATTTTTGGAAGTAGATAAGATATAATAAAGATATAAATAATTGAAGCAAAATTAAGATAATTTCATCACCTCTGAAATGCATTGGTTGCCAGATATACTATTATGTCCCTCTAAGGTAGATTTAAAATGCTGCCAGTTATGGCGAGGCACAGTGGCTCATGCCTGTAATCCCAGCACTTTGAGAGGCCGAGGCAGGTGGATTGCCTGACCTTGGGAGCTCGAGATCAGCCTGGGCAATATGGCAAAACCCCATTTCTACAAAAGAATACAAAAAAAATTTACCCGGGCGTGGTGGAACTCACCTGTAGTCCCAGCTACTTGGAGGGCTGAGACAGGAGGATCATGTGAGCCCAGGAGGTCAAGGCTGTAGTGAGCTGTGTTCATGCCATTGCACTACAGCCTGGGTGACAGAGTGAGACCCCATCTCTCAAAAAAAATAATGCTGCCAATTAGACTGTGACCCGCCGTCATTCAAAAGCTGCATCCTGACTTGAGAGATGTTAAAATATGAAAATGTACATCTCTCAGTTGATAAAATAGGGCTCCTGGACCAAGTACTTGTTTTTTTTAGGAAACGTAGGAGTAATGTTTTGACGTATCAAAGAAGGTTCCCAGGAGGATGAGGATAGTGCTGCTGACACCCTTGCTGGCTTAGTTTCAAAGTTACAGCGCATCTTTCGTTGTTATGTTAATTCGATATAATTAGTATCCTCACTGTGGTGAACACATTGGAACATATTATTTGATTTAGGCAACTTAGTTCAAATTGAATTGTTTCCATTCAGGGGTCTTACGGACTGAAGTAGTCAAGTCTAAATAGAGTGTCGAATGAAAGCCTGACTTGGTTTGAGATAAGAGTCTCACAGAGGAATCTCGGGAAAAGCTGTTTGGAGAATCGTCTTGCGCAGTTGTCTGCTTGAGCATTTTCATTCCCTGTGCTGGCCGCAACACAGAGATGGGCTTGATCTGTTGCCCATTGAAGGCCTGGGCTTTATCTTCTTTTCAGGAAATGAATGGCGTGCTGAAAGGAATGCTCTCAGAATGGTTTTCCTCCGGGTTCCTGAACCTAGAACGGGTTACCTGGCATTCACCGTGTGAAGTGCTTCAGAAAATCAGTGAGTAAGTATTAAGGTTTTCATTTGCTTTGTACATATATGTTTCATGTATATTTATGCATGTTTTATATTGGCTAAAAGCCAATCTATCTTCATTCACATGTACAGTCTATTTCAAGTCTAATAAAATCCAAACACAGTATTTGCAAATGCTGCGGCCGTCACCACACATGATACTAAGATCATGGAGGAAGAGGAAGGGGCACCGAGAGAAACCGATGCGTCTGTCAGGGACCTGCGTGTGGGTTCTTATTTATGTCCTCTTATTTAAAGCAAACACGCCCATTTTCTCTCTTCCCAAGACTCCATGATCAGAGTTGTAGAAACTCACTGGACCAAGCATTTGCATTCGTAATCAAAACAGCATTTGGCCCACCTAGTGGTTAAGATGTTTCCCTGGGTTAAAATCTCTAAACAAGCTATATCATGCGTTACCTCCAGGACCCAGTATAACACAGGCTAGCATGTCATGGTGGCCTCACAACCCGGGACTCTTTGCACGTAGGTGTCTTCACATTACAAGTTGTCCCATGGAATCCAAGGTTTGAAAAGTGTCCTATTTGAAATGTAACCAATTCAAAGGGCTGACAGTGCCTGCTGCCATTTCACGTGCTGAAAACAAAATAGCAGTGGGGTGAGGTTGCTAGAAGACACCAGATGAGCCCCGTGTTTGCAGTGCTGACAGGGCTTCACAGAGATCCCGAGGAAAGAGAAGACGCAGTGTTCGACACCAAGCATTTGATTAGGTTTCACCTGAAAATCTGCGTGAATCCTTCCCTGGAGCCTCACAAACTCCTCTTAAAACTGGGGTTAAAATTGGAGCACCATTTTGTGTGTAAAATGGTCATTCACTGTAGTTCCTCTCAGTGGCTGCTGTTTCTATGAAAATGACTTTCCTTGACTCTTCCAGAAGAGTCCATTAAAGCTCTATTTAAAGAACTTGTTTGACTTAGATGAATAGTATGAATAGGAGTCAGCAACCATTACTTAAGTTGTGAATTATGCATTTGTCTTATCTCTTTATAAATTTCGCCCCAGGGCTGAGGCTGTGCATCCTGTAAAAAACTGGATGGACATGAAGCGCCGCGTTGGGCCCTACAGAAGATGTTACTTCTTTTCTCACTGTTCAACTCCTGGGGAGCCCCTGGTCGTTTTGCATGTGGCACTGACTGGTGACATCTCCAGCAACATCCAGGTACCTGCGATGGTCAGTCAGGGACAAGATAGGCCCCCACAGAGCACAGGGCCCCTTGTGTTTTTGTTTTGTTTTGTTTTGTTTTTACTGGATTTTATCCTCTTTTTTTTTTTTTCAAATAAATGGTTTTGGGCTTTTTAATTGGTTACATAAAATCTCCAGATTTGTAGGTGTAGAGTGTAGAAGTGTAGCGGGAAGACAGTTATGGAGCAAGGAGAGCATTCATCTGGCTGCGTTGATCTTAGGTTGAGATACAGTTAAAGTCTATCACAGAACGTGTTTGTGAGGCAGAAAATAATTGTGAAGGGAGAAGAGACGGGATACCTGGTTCATACATGGTTCACCTTTACAGCTTTTGTTAAGTGCCTGTGGGGAGTTTTGAAAGATACTTGATTAGAAAATTGAAAGAGACACATCCCTCATGCCTGATGTGGGCCCAGGACACTCCCCGGCGAGTGGAGGTTATGGGACTTGGGGTTGATAGCCCCGTCCTGTGGCAAGCTGCTCTGCTCCTGGATGAGTTTGGCAAGAATGTCTGAAGCACTCCTGCAGGCCCACGGGGGCAAAAGAACCAGGGACCACATTGCAGGGTCTGGAAATGGGAGTGCTAAAGACAGGTGGCAGGGAGCATGAGACCCCTGGGGCAGCGCAGGTTGCTTAGGCCAGGAGGACAGGAGGGCCTGTTAGGAAGCTAAGTGGATGATGGCACATCACAAGGTGAGTGCCCTAAGCAGGTGTCCCGCTGAGAAGTTAGAGAAGTTGAGTAGGGCAAATGAGCAGACTTTCCTGATCACCAAGGAGAAATGCATTCCCTTACAATGTTTGTGTGTGAAAGAGTCACACTCCAACGTCCTGTTGGTGCGACTAGGGGCCATTCTGACTTCTCTGAGGGCAGTTTGGCAACATGGATGAAAATTCAGAATGTGCATTCCTCCTGGCCTAAAAAGTCCACTCTTAAGAACTTCTCCTGGGGAGGTGCTCAGCCCTGAGAGTCAGATGGCTGTTCCTGCAGCATTGCTGACAGTTTGAAAGGCTGGAGATGATATCCGAGGGCCCATCAGGAGAGAATGGGCTCCAGGAGGGCGGTGTAGACACATGGCGCGGCCTCACGTATGTCGGATATCTGTACATGTATTTAAATATTGATGTGGGTTTATATTTTGACATGGAAAACCAGCCTTGACTTATTGTCGAGTAGAAGTTCAGGTTTACACAGTAGCTTGTGTGTGGTGTGGTCTTATGAATAATATTAATAAAATCTGTTGAGTATATGCTCTGTGCTTGTCAGTCTGTGAAGCACATTTTGTGTGTTACTGTTCAGAGCATCCTGTGATTTAGGTGGTTTTTTGTTTGTTTGTTTGTTTGTTTTAAACAGAGTTTCTTTCTTCTTGCCCAGGCTGGAGTGCAATGGTGCTATCTCGGCTCACTGCAACCTCTGCCTCCCAGGTACAAGCAATTCTCCTGCCTTAGCCTCCTGAGTAGCTGGGATTACAGGCATGTGCCACCATGCCTGACTAATGTTTTTGTATTTTTAGCAGAGACAGGGTTTCACCATGTTGGCCAGGCTGGTCTCGAACTCCTGACCTCAGGTGATCTGCCGTCCTTGGCCTCCGAAAGTGCTGGGATTATAGGCGTGAGCCACTGCGCCTGGCTGATTTAGGTATTACTATGAGAAAACTGAGGCTTAGGGGAACATCTGTAACTTACCTATGATCATAGAGCAAGTAAGGGTGGAACTGGAATTCAGACCCAGCTCACGTCCTGACTCTGAGGGGAGATGCCTTCCTTATGTGTAGATTGAGCATATGCGTTTGGGCACGTGAGAATGTGTATGGGTGCGCAGTCCTGTGTACATTTGTGTGCATACCGAGAGCCTCTGAGACAGCCTGGAAAGGTGTTCATCAAAAGGGCAGCAGCAACAGGCATGGGGATTAGATTTTGGAGTAATTTGTTATTTTTACTTCATGCATGGTTTTTTTTTGTTTTTTTTTTTTTTTTGGCCTCTTTTTGTTTTATTCACTTTACCTTACAATTCTTTTTGCCTCTTTGACATTACATATACCTCACTCGTATAACTGAAGAAAGTTTTGTTTTTATTTTGAAAACTTTAAAAAAAGATTGCTGGGATTTTTGCATAAGGAATCACAAGATAACTTACAGACTTCTTAAAAAACAAAGGAGAACCGGGCACGGCGGCTCAGGCCTGGAATCCCAGCACTCCAGGAGGCCAAGGCAGCCGGATCACCTGAGGTCAGGAGTTCCAGACCAGCCTGGCCAACATAGTGAAACCCCGTCTCTACTAAAAATACAAAAATTAGCCGGTGTAGTGGTGTGCGCCTGTAGTCCCAGCTACTTGGGTGTCTGAGGCACAAACGAGAATCGCTTGTCCGTAGGCAGAGGTTGCAGTGAGCCGAGATCGTGCTGCTGTACTCCAGCCAGGGCGACAGAGCAAGACTCCGTCTCAAAAAAAAAAAAAAAAAAAAAAAAGGAAAGGAGGTAAGCCTGGGAGTGATGTGAAGGGAGCTCTGTTCTGTGAACCACAGAGCTCTTCCATAGAGCATGGTGCGGGACAGCGGGCCCCTCTCGGTCCTTAGAGGATGCGTCCTTCGTGTCATGAGCTCTCCCCATTTCCTCACAGCAGTGTTTCTTCACTTTGTAGGAGTCACTGACCCTGTTAAGAATCTGAAGGGAAAAACACTGAGGGCGTTTTCCTCAGGACAGATATGCATAGACTCACACATTCCATACACTATTTCAGGTCTGGACTGACTACCAGACCTCATCTATATGGTCGAAGCTAAACACTCCCATTCCAGAATCGAAGGTAGCTGGTAGAAGTTAAAATAGTTTACACGGGTTCTTCAAAAGTAAGCTGGTGTAACCTGCTTCAAAGCAAATGAAAAAGTAGCCCCCTGCTATTCCACTGTTATCCAGTGAGCTTTGGAGTATTAAGGATTATGCTTCAGAGTATTAGGGATTAGAAAACGCTGCCATCAGAATGAGAGGCAGTAAACTCAGATTTCAGCTAAGCGACTTCCCAGTCTAGCTCGTTTCTTAGAATGCCTCGCCGGGACGTCTGTGTTACTGTTTAGGAAAAACAAAGATGGCATGAAACCCAAAAGGTACATGAGAAAGTCAAACAAAGGTATATTTCCTAAAAGAAAAGTATTTAGGACTGCATATGGCCTCTTGAGCAATTTGAAAAACCTAGGGTTCAGAGAAAAGGAAGAAAAGCAATTCAGTGGTGGGAAACATCAGCCCTTTAGGAGAAGCCGAAGGAACTGGAGCTGTTTGGTCTCGAGGATCCGTGTGTTACCGCTGAGTGTGGGCAGGAGAGTTACGGAGCAAGTTTTTGTTTGCACAGAGGCCTAAAAGAGACAGAAAGGGACATACATTGCTCTTCAGCAAAGTTTGCATGAAAATTTCAAAATGGTAGAAACGATGCAGCACTGAGGACCCCCAGGGAAGCTGTGGAGTTGCCTCCTCCAGAGAGTTTTCGAAACAGGGCAGCTTTTAGGCTCCATAGCCTACACCCCAGTCGGGGAGCCGAGGTCTCTTCCAGCTTTTCCAGTGCTCTGAGAATTGTCTTCTGGTCCCAGCGACAGGGTTGCCATGTGGGCTGCAGAGTGGCCAGGCCAACCTTAGAACCATCGTTGGTTTTTTCCAGGCAATCGTGAAGGAATGTCCTCCATCAGAAACGGAAGAGAAGAACAGAATTGCTGCTGCGATCTTTTATTCCATCAGTTTGACCCAGCAGGGACTCCAAGGGGTGGAGCTGGGAACATTCCTCATAAAGCGAGTCGTCAAGGAGTTGCAGGTAAGCGCCGCGCAGGGAGCCCCGGTCACGCTTGGCTTCCGTGTGGTCAGGTCCGTGAACTCGTGGGGTGTCAGCTGCCACGAAGGACATGGATGAAGACAGAAGCTAAAGGGAGCGTCAGGGAGTAGAAAAAGTGCCAGAGGCCCCTCAGCAACTCCTAGGAGCCATGAGTCTCCCAGAGAGATGAGAATGATGCTGAGAGAGGCCTCCGGCCCAGCCACCTGCAAGATGCACTTGTGTTCTGAGGTCATCAGCTCTCTAGGGCGACCTCATTCTGACCTGCCCAGGATACTCTTGATTTCGTGTGTCGTCCTGGTGTAAGTGTCACTCTGAAGTGTCCCAGCCAGATGGCATAGCTGATGGTCATCCTGCCATGCCTGTCCTCCCCCCTGCCCCTGCCCACACTCTCAGGGCCTCTGACACGTGACATGCTGTTAGCATGGGCGGCCTTCTCATGGCCTGCGAGGGAGTGCTGAGGTGAGACCAGACAGCTCGAAGGTAAATGCATCAGCTTAGTTTTGATCTAACTCCCCTTTCTTGGCTGCCCTGTGAAAAACACATGCACCATCCTACATCAGAAATGTTGATGTTCACTCTGGGCCTAGGCTTTCAAAAACCACCAACCTCATCAGGGGCTTGGATAAATTCCAATGAGTAGAATCTAATGATTAGGTGCAGTAGCTAGATGTTTGCTAGTGAGTGGCTCTGAGCAGGGTGTTCTCTGCGTTGGGGGCTGCAGTTGGCTGCAGCAGAGCCCTTCAAGGACGACAGTGTGGAGTGGGAACGTTTACATGCTCCTAGTAAATTCATAATCAGTTTCAAATTGAAGCCCTCAGGATTCAGCTGCGTATGGGCTTCATTACCACGCCGCCATGTTTCCCCCCGGGTAACAATAAGCCACAGCTCCTTCCCAGTTTCCTCGTTCCTCTGTCTTCGCTGAGGGTGGTGATGAGCAGGGTGGGGTGGGGAAATGTAGCAGGGTAAGGAAGGCAGGAAGAGGAGGAGCATATCCCAGGATTCAGGGGAGTTAGGCCTTAGCCCAGCCGCTGTCCTGAGGGTGCCAGTTACCTGCCCCTGGGCA
Source organism: Papio anubis (assembly GCF_008728515.1). Lineage (NCBI taxonomy): Eukaryota > Metazoa > Chordata > Mammalia > Primates > Cercopithecidae > Papio > Papio anubis. Next base: position 6,094,677 of record NC_044993.1, on the reverse strand, counting down.
GCTGCCTAGAAGTCCTCAAAGGGGGTCTAGAAGGGAACGAATGGCCTCTCTGCATGGAGGCGCTCGTCAGGGTTTACAAAAGCAAACACAGGTGGGCGCAGTGGCTCACGCCTGCAATCCCAGCTGAGGCAGGCGGATCACTTGGGGTCGGGAGTTCGAGACCAGCCTGGCCAATGTGGTAAAACCCCGTCTCTACTAAAAATACAAAAATTAGGCATGGTGGCGCATGCCTGTAGTCCCAGCTACTCGGGAGGCTGAGGCAGGAAAATCACTTGAACCCAGGAGGCGGAGGTTGCAGTGAGCCAAGATTGCACCATTGCACTCCAGCCTGGGAGCAAGACTATCTCAAAAAAAAATAATAATAATAAAAGGCAAAAAATCCGAGCGCTACCACGAATGCCCAATGAGAGGAACATGGTGAGGAAAATCCTAATAGTCTTCTCTTTTCATATTACTCTGTGGTTAAAATTCTGTGTTTTTGAATTTTAAATGATAATGAGAAAATGCTCACGATATAAATTCATAATGCAAAATATAAAATACGTGTCTCACCCATACAAAAATCACATCAGGAAGCACCAGGAGTTTGCTTTAGCAGACTATTGAGAGCAGTTTTCTCAATGTAGTGGAGTATGATGGTTTATTTTCTTCTGTCATTAATTTTTTTTTAAAAAAGCTATAGTGAGCATGTATTAGGTTTATAATCCGAAAGTAGTGGGTTGTTGGAAATGATCATGAGATCTCTACCTAGTTGGGACAATAACGATTGAACCATGTCATGTGATATGGAGAGATACCTGCAGCGTCCCCCTCCTCCTCCTCTACCCCGTTCTGCACCCACTGTGGTGTGGCTGGGCAGCTCGTCGTTGCTGTGTGCCCAGCAACAGAGCAGCTTCTGGGGCCTGACAGGTGGCCATGGGAGGAGCACGGTGTACGAGAAAGACAAGGTCTGCAGTGAGTAGCTGCGGTGCACCAAGCCCCACTCCCCACTGGCCAGCTGTCTGGTTTTAGGCAAGTCCCCCAGCACTCTAGTCTCGGTTTTGCCGACATGAGAAGGGATGTGGAGACGGAGACGCCCTGCCTCGGGGAGTCAGGATGCCTCCAGGGTCTGGCACACATCAGGTTCCTGATAAATATTTCCTGCTGGGCCTGGTGGCGCGCGCCTGTGGTCCCAGCTACTCAGCAGGCCGAGGCAGGAGATGGCTTGGACTCGGGAGATGGAGGCTGCAGTGAGCCATGATGACGCCACTGCACTCCAGCCAGGGCAATAGAGCAAGACCCTGACTCTTAAGAAACAAAAAACAACAGTTCCTTGAAAGAAGATAAATAACATGTACCAAATGTCACTGTGACCACTACACAGCAGCATATGAGCCGTAGGTTGAGAGGTGCTCATCTGTTGGTAATGTACCTGCTGAATTTGTGTGTTTTCTCCGCCTTCCCTTCCACCCCAACCATGCTTTACAGCGAGAGTTTCCTCACCTTGGAGTGTTTTCGAGTCTGTCACCTATACCTGGATTCACCAAATGGCTTCTGGGGCTTCTGAACTCGCAAGTGAAGGACCACGGGAGGAATGAACTCTTCACAGATTCGGAGTGTAAGGAAATCTCAGAGATCACAGGTGGCCCCACTAACGAGACCCTCAAGCTTCTCCTCAGCAGCAGCGAGTGGGTGCAGTCGGAGACCCTGGTGCGGGCGCTGCAGACTCCGCTCATGAGGCTGTGCGCCTGGTACCTGTATGGAGAGAAGCACCGCGGCTACGCGCTGAACCCGGTGGCCAACTTCCACCTGCAGAACGGGGCGGTGCTGTGGCGCATCAACTGGATGGCGGATGTGAGCCTCAAAGGCATCACCGGCTCCTGCGGCCTCATGGCCAACTACCGCTACTTCCTGGAGGAGACGGGCCCCAACAGCACCTCCTACCTCGGCTCCAAGAACATCAAAGCCTCTGAGCAGGTGCTCAGCCTAGTGGCCCAGTTTCAGAAGAACAGCAAGCTCTGACAGTAAACCTCTCCTAAAGCACAGGGCCCCAGCTAAGAAAATGATCGTTTTCAGGAGGGGCCGGGAGTTTTATATCTGAAGGAGTTTTCCAAGCAAAGCCAAAGTTCACTGTGTTCTTGGCCCACAGCCAGGCCACGCTGTGAGGCCAGGCCTCAGCATCCCTTGCCTTGGGCGAGACGCGCCCAGTGCAAGACGGTTGTGGGTGCGGGTGTACACAGATAGGTGGGTTGCTGTGTGTCTCCAGAAGATTTCTCGTTGCCCTTGACCTGGCTCCCTGCCCGGGGCTGGTGCTGTGGTACTTAATCTTCAGGAAGCTGTGCAGCCTCTGCCATTATCGTCCCAGGGGGATCCGGCATCCTCCTAAGGACCAGGGCGAGTGGCCCAGATAAGAGTAGATGTTCCTTTGCGCTCACAAAACAGAATGCGGCGATGGTTGCTTTAGCCATTTCTCACCATGCAATGCAAAGGGATAAAGGACTGTGCTACACTTCCCGGTTAAATTCTGAAGCTCATAAATGTATGAAAAGGTTTGTGACTTTGCACAAGATGTGTGTAGTAAGTTAAATCGTTGAACACAAAAATGTTGCTGCTTGAGGCATAAGTTGAATGATAGGCTTTAAATGATCAGGGATTCAGGTTCATAATGAACTTCACAGTAAAGAACATGTTTGTTCTGTAAAGCATTAAACATCTGGTTATGTAATGGTGGTCATCTTTAAGATTAGAGACCTGGGAAGGCTGGAATCAGCTAGCCAGCCTGTGGGGAGTTTGGGATGAAGGAGTCTGGGGTGTGTGGGATGAGAACAAAGATGAAGGAAGGGGCAATCACTGTGCTTGTGGGAGGAAGGCGGGTGTGTTTGTGTGTGTATCAGGGCACGTCTCTGTGCGTGTGCACGAGCGTCTGTGTATCGGCACGTCTGCATGTGCACAAGCATCTCTATGAGGGCATGTCTGTGAGGGTGCACAAGCATCTCTGTATCAGGGCACGTCTGTGTGCATGTGCACGAGCGTCTCTGTGTGTATCAGGGCACGTCTGTGTGCATGTGCACAAGCGTCTCTGTATCAGGGCACGTCTGCATATGCACCAGCATCTCTGTATCAGGGCACGTCTGTGTGTGTGTGCACGAGCATCTCTGTGTATCAGGGCACGTCTGTGCGTGTGCACGAGCGTCTCTGTCAGGGCACATCTGTGTGCATGTGCACGAGCATCTGTATCAGGGCACATCTGTGTGCGTGTGTACAAGTGTTTCTGTATGAGGGCACGTCTGTGTGCGTGTGCACGAGCGTCTGAGCACGTCTGTGTGCATGTGCACGAGCATCTCTGTATCAGGGCACATCTGTGTGCGTGTGCACGTCTGTATCAGTGCACGTGTGTGTGTGCACGAGCGTCTGTGTATCAGCACGTGTGTCTGTGTATCAGCACGTGTGTGTGCATGTGCACGTGCGTCTCTGTGTATCAGGGCACGTCTGTGTGTGCATGAGCGTCTGTATCAGGGCAAGTCTGTGTGCGTGTGCACGAGCATCTGTATTGGGGCACGTCTGTGTGCGTGTGCACGCGTGTCTCTATCAGGGCACGTGTGTGTGCACGAGCATCTGTATCAGGGCAAGTCTGTGTGCGTGTGCACGAGCGTCTCTGTGTATCAGGGCATGTCTCTCTGCGTGTGCACAAGTGTCTGTATCAGTGCACGTGTGTGTGCTTGTGCACGAGCATCTGTGTATCAGGGCACGTCTGTGTGCGTGTGCACGAGCGTCTCTGTATCAGGGCACGTCTCTGCGTGTGCACAAGTGTCTCTCTGTCAGTGCACGTGTGTGTGCTTGTGCACGAGCATCTATCAGGGCACGTCTGTGTGCATGTGCACGAGCGTCTCTGTGTGAGGGCACATCTCTGCGTGTGCACAAGTTTATCAGTGCACGTGTGTGTGCTTGTGCACGAGTGTCTCTGTATCAGTGCACGTCTGTGTGCGTGTGCACGAGCGTCTCTGTATCAGTGCACGTCTGTGTGCGTGTGCACGAGCGTCTCTGTGTGTATCACGTCTGTGCGTGTGCACGAGCGTCTCTGTATCGGTACGTCTGTGTGCGTGTGCACGAGCATCTCTGTATCAGTGCACGTCTGTGTGCGTGTGCACGAGCATTTCTATCAGTGCCCGTCTGTGTGCATGTGCACGAGTGTCTCTGTATCAGTGCCCATCTGTGTGCGTGTGCCGAAGCGTCTCTGTATCAGAGACGCGTCTGTGTGCATGTGCAAGGAGTGTCTATCAGTGCCCATCTGTTGTGCGTAATACGCGAAGCGTCTCTCTGTATCAGGAGCCGCGTCTGGCCAGTACGTATGCAGCGTCTCTATTAATATCAGTGCATCTGTGCATGTCTGCAGGCGTCTCTGTAGTAATATCAGGGGCTTACGTCTGTATGCGTGTGCACGAAGCGTCTCTGTATCAGTGCCGTCTGTGTGCATGTGCCTGGCCTCTGTCAAGTGCGTCTGTGCATGTGCCTGGCGTCTCTGTGTATCGGTACCGCGTCTGTGCATGGGCATGAGAAGCGTCTCTGTATTATCAGAGGGCGCGTCTGTATGCGTGCGAAGCGTCTCTCAGGGCGCGTCGCGTGTGCGAAGCGATGTCTGTATGTATCGAAGTGCCGCATCACAGAGCTGTAATACAGCGTCTCTATGTGTGTATCAAGAGACACGTCTGCTGTCGTGTCTTGGCGTCTCTGTGTGTATCAGGGCACGTCTGCATGTGCTCACACATCTCTGTGTGTCTGTGTGCGCGTGTCCGCAGTTGCCCTGTCCTCGGATTGGCAGACAGGTCCCTCGCCTTCCTTGCCTTTCGTCTCCCAGACTCGTGCCAGGCCCCTTCTGTGTCTTCTGCGTACGGCATGTTGCCTCATGACAGACGGTGGGATGGTGGAAGCTGTCTCATGCCTCTTGTTCTCCTGGCTGATTCTGAAAGCACCAGAGTGGCTTGCAAGCCAATCACTGCAATCTTGGCAGCCTGCCGGCCCTTCTTGCGGGCAGAGTTCTTTACCACAAGCGTCCCCAGACCCTCAGGCCTGCGGAAACCTGCTGGGCCTTACCGTCTTTGCTTAGCTTTTGGCCTAAAAAGCTAGGATCACGTGTTCCGGATCACTCCAGCAGCCTTTCGGATCCGGTGGCACTCTTCCCGGCTGTGCCCCTCACCTGTGCTGTCTGGTTCTCCCTTGTGTGGAGAGGGGGTGATAGGAATTCCTGCCGCACAGGCCGCTGGGAGGACAGGCTCAGGTGACATCCGAGGAGGCTTTGGCTCACCAGAGGAGTTTGTAGATGTCAGTCATCCCCAAGTCACTAGGAACTAGCACTCCTGAGGTGGGTCTCGGAATAGTGTTCAAATCCATTTCACTATTGTGGCCAAGGAGCCCTCCCTCCAGCAAGGCCGCTCATCACATCACATTACTCTTTAGGCCAAATGTGACCCCCGCCCCCGGGTTTTATTTATCACTAAGGCAGAGTTTCTTAACCTTTTGAGAGTTACAGATCACTGAAATTCTGGTGAAAGCCAGGTGGGCCTCGCCACAGGAGAACACATACATGGTGCACAGGAGAACACATACAGAGTGCACAGGAGAACATGCACACACAGTGCACAGGAGAACATGCACACACAGTGCACAGAACATGCACACACAGTGCATAGGAGAACACGTACAGAGTGCACAGGAGAACACAGTGCACAGGAGAACACGCACAGAGTGTACAGGAGAACATGCACACACAGTGCACAGGAGAACACGCGCACACAGTGCATAGGAGAACATGCACACACAGTGCACAGGAGAACACACACAGAGTGCACAGGAGAACACACAGTGCACAGGAGAACATGCACAGAGTGCACAGGAGGGCTCTTGCAGAGTGCACAGGAGGGGCTCATGCCACACACAGTGCACAGGAGGAACAACACCTGCTGCTGGGAACACAGTGCACAGGAAGGCTGCAAGGAGGGAACACGAGGTGCTGGAGAACACACACACACACTGCACAGGAGAACACACACAGTGCACAGGAGAACACACACACAGTGCACAGGAGAGCACGCAGTGCACAGAACACACTGCACAGGAGAACACACACACTGCACAGGAGCAACACACACACTGCACAGGAGGAACACACGTGCTGAGAGAACTGCCTGGAGTGCACAGGGGAGAACAATGCACACACAGTGCACAGGAGGAACCACACAGTGCACAGGAGGGTGCAGCACAGTGCACAGGAGGGAACAATGCACAGAGTGCACAGGAGGGGCACCACCACAGTGCTGGGAGGACACACACACACACACTGCACGGAGGAGACACACACAGTGCAGGAGGAACACACAGTGCGGGAGGCCACACAGTGCACAGAACACACTGCACAGGAGGACACACACAGTGCACAGGAGAACACACTGCAGGAGGAACACAGCCCAGTGCACAGAGAACAAGCACAGGTGCACAGGAGGAACATGCACACACACAGTGCACAGGAGAACACACAGTGCACAGGAGAACACGCACAGTGCACAGGAGAACATGCACAGAGTGCACAGGAGAACACACACAGTGCAAGGGCCACCACACTGCCTGGGAGGGAGCCACACACAGTGAACAGGAGAACACACACAGTGCACAGAACACACACACTGCAGGGAGCACACACACAGTGAACAGGAGAACACACACAGTGCACAGAACACACACAGTGAACAGGAGAACACACAGTGCACAGGAAAACTGCACAGAACACACAGTGCACAGAACACACACACACTACACAGGAGGGAACCCACACAGGGTGCATGAGACACACAGGAGTCCACAGGAGGCCACACAGTGCACAGCGGAGACATGCTGCAGTGCCACACGGGAACACACCCAGCCGGTGCCACCGGGAACCTGCCAGCAGTTACTGGGACCTGCCATGGTGCACAGAACACGCAGTGCACAGAATACCCACAGTGCACAGGACACACACAGTGCACAGGAGACCTGGTGCTGGAGCACACGGTGCACAGCCGGAACACCGCGCCTGATTACTGGAGATACCGCCAGTGCTGGAACCGCATGGTCACCGCAGATTCGCAGCGGTCTGGAATGCCGCGGTGCACAAGAACCGCCGTGATTAAGAACCTGCCGCGGTGCTGGGAATACCTGCAGATTACTGGAACGCACAGTGCTGGAACGCCTGCAGTGCACAGAGACGCCGCAGTGCTGGAGATACCTGCGGTGCGGAACGCCACGGTGCGCAGAACGCCCACAGTGCGGAGGACCCTGGTGCTGGAGCGCACCGCGCACCGAAGTTTTGTTTTTGTTTAGCGCAGTGGCGGGGAGCTCCTGAAATTTTAGGAATACGTTCATGAGCCCATTCTGTGTTTAGGATAAAACAGATCTCCGCCAGCTCACGTGAGGCTAGGCACCAGTTCCTCAAAACATTTTTGGGCAGCTAGCGGCTCATCTCACCAGGTTGAGGCCGCTGTAAACCCAGTTGGCAGAGAAGGCAGACCCAAGGCACCCAGAGATGTTCTCGTCCAGAGGGAGCCCAGCATCCTAGCAAGGCCAGGCTGGGAGACACCCAGGAAGACCCCCAGCCCATGCCCGTTCTCAGGCCTGAGGTTCATTTTCATTCTCTCCCTCTTCCCTTTCCCCTTCCTCCCTCCTGCTCTCGAATCTGCAAGGCCTCTCCGGGTGGCTGTGTTCTGCCAGGGCCTCCCAGGCACCAAGATCACTGCCTTCGGGGAGCCCAGGAAGAGCTGCACATCCACTGCCTCTGTGTGGCAGTCGTGTCCAAGACTGCAACTCCTAGTTCCCACCTTTCACACCTCATCTCTTTAGCCTCTTATGGAAAATTTCAAACATATGTGACGTAAAAGCAGGGAGAAATTGTATAACAAACCTACAGACCTATCACCCAGCTTCCATAGTCATCAGTGGTTTTCTGTTTTTAGCAGATTGTATCTTGGTACTTCTTATAATGCTTCACATTTAGCAGGTCCTCAGTGAAGATTGGATGGATGGATGAAAGGAAGATGGATGGATGGATGGATGGATGGATGGATGGATGGATGGATGGATGGATGGACAGATGGATGGATGGATGGACAGATGGACGGACGGACGGACAGACATTAATAGTGGAGCATTAATGGAAGGAAGGAAGATGAGTGGATGGATGGATGGTGGAGGGTGGATAGAAGGAAGATGGATATATGAATAGATGGCTGGGTGGATGGAAGGAAGGTGGATGGATGGTGGAGGGTAGAGTTGGTTTTTTTTGTGTGTTTTTTTTGTTTTATTTTGTTTGGGGCGGAGTCTCACTCTATTACCCAGACTGGAGTGCAGTGGCTGGATCTCAGCTCACTGCAGAAGCTCTGCCTCAGCGTTTACACCATTCTCCTGCGCAGCCTCCCAAGTAGCTGGGACTACAGGCACCACGCCACCTACATGGCCTAGTTTTTACACTGTATTTTAGTAGAGATGGGGTTTCACCACGTATTGTGGGGATGGTCTCAATCTCCTGACCTTGATCTGCCCATCGGCCTCCCAAAGTGCTAAGTTAAACGGAAGCCACAGCCAGAGGGCAAGAATTTTGTCGAAGATGGATGGCTGAATAGACGGATGTCGTTTAGATGGGTGTGGTCGTCGTGAAGGTGAACCAGATGGATGAATCGTCGCTAAATTGAATCCGGTCGGTCGTATACTCGGTGGATCGTTCAGATCGTCGTTCAGATCGTCGATCGTCGAAACAAATCATCGAAGCGTCGATCGAAAAGGAAGTAAAAGTCAGTCGAAGATCGATCGATCGATCGATGTCGATGTCGATCGATCGTCCGGTCGTCGATGGAATCAGATGGATAAATGGAGGGTATATGGAAGGAAGAGGATGGATGATGGAAAGTGGATGGATGGGTGGACAGATGAATTGATGGCGGAGGATGTTAGGATGGGTGGATGGATGTATTAACATCCCTTCTCCATGCCTCAGTCCCCATCACAAGGAGAAAGAGCCTGTGGTCCCTCTATGATACTGTACTGAACCAAAATTCCCCTCACTTCATGGGTGTTACAAACCTCTCATCATCTGTTTACCTCTCACTCTTACTGTAGAACCTCTAGAAAGTCAGGTGGCTTCTAGCTCCTCACTTTTCCTGAGGGATGATCTGACCACCCAGTCTTCCCTATGTCATCTTTCACACAGTGGCAGTGCAGAACAAAAGCAGACAGCAGCAGGGTCTGAGGGTGATAAAAGGCTACTCACTAGGTCCTAGTGTTCTGAACTACATCCTACAGGAAAGTGCTCTCAGTGCCCAGGTGACATCATCACAAGAGGAACACAGTGCCAAGAGGGCAGGGGCTCAGTCTCACAGACCTGGTTTCTGTCCCACTTGCTCTCAGGAACCCTGGGCAACCACTCTGACCACAGTGTCTTCCTCTGGAAAGCGTCCAGCAGTGTTGGGCTCACAGTAGGTGCACAATAAATTGTCATGAGTACTTTCCACTGTGTCCCAAGTTCAAGGCTGAAGTCACAACCTCACCCCTGCCACAGAGCCTGCTCCCCTGAGAGTTCCCCATCTCAGTCTGAGGCCCAACCTGTGGTTCCGGAGCCCGGGTCCCATCCCATCTCAGGGGCTGCTCAGCTCCGTTCCCCCCCATCCCAGACCTAAGTTCCAGCTCTCCTTATCTACTGGAGCCCTGTCATCTGTGGGTCAGGTGCTCCCCAGCTCCCTCCATCCCACTCACAGGGTTTCACAAGAGGCCCAACCCTGCACCCTGCTGGGGTTCAGACTTGAGGGGTGCCACTGGAGTTGGGGTGCACCTGCTCTGACCTGTTCATGGGCTCCTTTTTCTTCTGAGATGCAGTGTGAGGCACAATGGAGGAAGCTGTAGACTTTGGCTCCAGCCAGTGCCCAGTTCAAATCCTGGCCCCACCGCTTCCAGCCGGGTGGCCCAGGGCAAGCCACCTACCCTTGCTTTGCCTCAGTTTCCCCATCTTTAAGTGGCAGTAACCATAGTACCGACCCCACAGCCTGCTGAGAGGCTCAAAGAAGACGATGTATATAAAGCAGTTAACTGATGCCTGCGCTGGGAAGCCGACCCGTCCCTGTCATGACAGGCGTTTCTACATCTGGACTTGGGCGCCACCATCATGCTCGCCTGAATGCGGGTTCTGGGATCTTTCAGCCTTATTTGGATATTTGAGTATTTGCTGGTTTTCTGGCTTCTACTCACAGTTTCTAAGAGGTGACTCAGTGGATCCTTCGTTCCCAGGAGAGGTGGGAATGGCTTCTCTGTACACTGCATTGCACAGAGGCTTGAGGGCCTCCCGACCCCTGATGGCTGAGCACCCCTGTCATCGTCCTCAGGGAGAGCCCAGGCCACCCGGTTAGCTCTAGACTGGCTCTGCAGGGCCTCACAATCTGAACTCGCTGTGGTCACTCTGAGGCTTCTCTGTCTCTCTTTCTCTTTCTACCCCTCCATCCCTCTGAGGGTTTGACCTTCACTGACCTCCAGGTCAAGAACAACCAAGAGTCGCTCCCAAGAGGGCTTCCCTCCTCCCCATCCATTCCGTGTGACGTCAGAAATGGGGGAATCTCAGGGCTTTGTGCAGGCATTTGCTCATTCTGAGCTCTGTTTGAAATTAAACGTGAGGTATACTGAAGATTTAAATCGAGCAAACACCTCCGTGGTTTCCAGTTGGATTCTGAGGCACTTACTGAAATACGAAGTCCGTTTCGATCTATTAGAAACAAAAGCTGCCAGTGATTTCACCACAGGAAGTCCGCTTCCTTTGCGGTTTAGCAGACTTGACAAGAGATCACCCTAGATCTCTTTCTCGCCTTTGTTTGGTTTATTTCCAGATTGCATGTGCGTTACCCTCCCGGCTAGTTCTTGATCATTGAGGAAGGGAGAGAGAAACGAGATTCTCTGCTCTGGGCATTTCCAAACTGCATTTGCATTTCCCTCCCGGCTAGTTCTTGATCATTGAGGAAGGGAGAGAGAAATGAGGTTCTGTGCTCTGGGCCAGGCATTCTCTGTACACGTTCCTGGTCCCAGCCTCCCTCCTTCCCTAGAGGATCACCACATCCAACCCTGAAGCTGGAGCGAGTGTTTCTCACTTAGAGATGAGGCAGTGAGCTGGGAGAGGGCTGAGCAGCTGGTAAGGGCAGAGCTAGGACTCAAACCGAGGCCCGACCACCGTCCAGCTCTCCTTCCACCCCACTGGTCCACCTCCTGACCATACGTGGGGAGACCCACGCGAAGGCCCAGAGAGGAGAAGGCCAGCAGTGGGTAGAACAGAGTGGGCCGCAGGTTTTGGCAAGCCTGGAGGGGAATAGGTCAGAAAGGTAGCCTGGCTGGGCGGAGAGACTGAGGACAGGGCGTGTTAGGGTGCTGACATTCTGGCAAGGGGGCGGGGGTCTGTGGAAGACCACCCCAGGCTGGGGTGCCTTCTCTAAAACCCGAGCATGCACGGTGCTGGCCATGTCGGTCCGAGCCCTCGGCTGCCAGGGATGGAAGCTGAGCTCCCGCCAAAGCATAAAATCCCGGCCAGCGTGGGGCAGCCAGACCACAGGAAGACAGGAACCCGGACCTGGCTCTCCTGCCGGAAGCAGGCTGTGCACAGCTCCACCGCCACGGAGACAGCCTCCTCTCATGACCCCAGACTCAGCCCGGGCCGTGGCGGGAATGATGGTTGGCCCGGTTTGGAGATGGGGGATCTGGCCCTGTGGGGAGAGCAGCCAGAGCAGGTATCTCTCCGGGGCAGTTGAGTAGAACAACTGGTGTCCCCTCTTCATGTTGATAAGGGGAGATGAGTGGCCCAGGCAGTTCCTAGAACGGGGGAGATGGAGTGGGCCGCATCCACCCAGCAGGAGAGCTTGCTTCTGAAGCTCCTGTGCGTCTGTGACAGAGGCTTGAACCCCCGGCCTGTTCTCTCAAGTCTGTTGCCACAAATCTGTCTGCATCACCTGGCACATAGGAGAGGCGCGGCAAATATTTTTGGTTCACTGAGGAAAGGCAGCCTTCACTCCTGCTGCTCAGACAGCACCCCCGAACATGAGTTACTGCCTCCTTGAGAGCTTTTGCAGGAGAGCAGGAGACCAGAGAGCTGCCTTCAAAGATGCCAGAAACCATTTTGATTTAAGCAGCGCTGCTCCAGAGGGAACTGGCCATGTCAGTCTCCACCCCAGTGTGACTCACGATGCCACCTCTCCTTGCCAGCTCTCACCGAGGCCCCCAGTGACCTCCTAGGGGGTACATCCAGCCAGGTGCCCCCTCAGCAATGGCCAGGGGCCACCGTGGGCCACTCTGCACTTCCCAAATGCTCCCGGCACTGGCACAGATGCACACCCTCTTGGCCATCCCCACCTGTCCTCCGCCACTCTTGGTCAGCCATTCCTCTCGGTTTCCTGGAGTCCCCTCCTTCTCTAAGGATCTCACCCCGATCTATGTCTCTGCTGTCTCCTAACTACCAATAAATAGCAAGGGCACCAGTGCCCCTGTTTGCCAGGGACAGGCCCTGTCCGGAGCACTGTTGTGGCATCATTGTTAACAGAGCCGCTCTTCACTCTGAAGTGTTCAGTTAGGACAGTTACTTGCACGGTCCCCTCACTGGTGACGCAGACACCCCATACCTGCGTGTTTCCCCTGAATAGCTCAGCAGCAGCTCAGGCTCAGCACGGCCAAGGCTGAATGCAGATGCCCTCCCTCCAAAACCTGGCCTTCTCCAGCTGTGCCTTCCTGGCGAGGCCACCTCCAGCCATCCGACTGTGTAACACAGAAGCCTGGGTGCCATCCCTGGGGCTCCCCTCACCCCCACCTCCCACCCCTTCCCGGACCCCTGCACGGACCACTGGTCTTGTTCCCTTCATTTCCCTGGCCCAGGTTACAAAGTCTCCTTCCTGATCACGTGCAATAACTAACCTCACAGCTGCTCTGCCCATTTGCCTACGCCACACCCTTGCAGATCCTTCTCCACCCCAGCAGGCAGAGTTGTCATTGTGAAATGCAAATCAGGTTCCATCTCTCCTCTCCTTTCCTCCCTTCCGCCATCCCTGTCACCCTCCCTCTCACACACAACCCCCTCCATGACCTCCCAAGCCTGCTGTGGCCTGACCCTCCCCTCTATACTTTTCCAGGCCCTCCTAGCACTCTCCTCCCTCAGTTTGGGACTCCCTGTCCTCCCTCCTTCCTGCCTGGTGCATGCTGCTCCCTTCTCCTGAAATGCTTTCCCCTCCCTGCCTCCCAGGCAATGCCCACTCTGCCTCCAAATTTCATCCATCGTCCTCTCCTTAGGAAGCTTTCCCTGATGGCCTGACCAGGTCACATTCCCCCATTATTTGCTGTCCTCTCTGAGGCCTCTCCTTCCTGGTAGCTTCTCAGCAAGGCAGTTTCATGGGTGTATCTCCACTAGACTAGAAGCTCTCTGAGGGCAAGAGCCCTGCTTGGCTTCTGGCCTGAGGTGGCTGCAGGGTCTGCAAGATCATCAGGGCCCCCTCCAATCTGATACTTGCAGAGGGGACCCCTGGCCTTGGGCCATGCTGGTTACTTGGGTACACTCCTTGCCCAGAGCTCCACAGCCCCTTAAAGGCAGGGTCTTTCTGGCCATGCCTGGCCCTGGCCTGGCCTCCCTAAGGAGCCCTGCCGCTGGGGGTGCTGTGTGGGAACAGGGCACAGGCCCTCCTTCCCAGAGCCCACGAGATCTCACTTTGTCCAAGCCCAACTCCCCCAGGAGTCAGACCCCAGCTGCCCTGCACTGAACGCTGGCTTGCCCTAACTCACTGGGACCCCACCCTGCACTGGGAAGGAGCGTCGCTGTCCCCGTTTGACAGGTGAAGACACTGAGGCCCAGAGAGCTGAAGGGGCTGGCCCAGGGGACGGGCTTGGGCGCTTCTGTTCTCACACTGCTGCCACAACACCTAATCCATCCGGGGAAGTTCCCTTTAAACACAAAAGGGAACGGTGAAGCCACACGTGGCTGCCCTTCTCGGGAAACCACTGCCACCTCTCGCGAGCTAGACAGCGTTCCCCAAGGCCCTCCTCGAGCTGGGTGGGCTGCCCAGCTGTGAACACAAGGACACCTCCGATTCCGTTCTGTGAATGTTGATATCAGTGGTCCCTTCCTTCAGGGGCTATGGGGATCTCAAAAGATAAGGCAGGTCTGGAGTCCTGCGCGGTACGTGCCGCATGGCAAGCTCTTTAGGGACAGCGCAGGGATGCGCTTTGATGCTGAAAATGATTCTCTGGGACGGGTGGATCCCAGTTTGGGTCCTCACAGGCGCTGTGCACCCAGTCGCCGCGAGATGGCGGTGTTGCGCCCCTCCAGCCTCCTCGACTCTGCACTTGAGCGCTGAATGTTAACAATCCTAACAGGTGAATCGCTTGAATCCGGGAGGCGGAGGTTGCAGTTAGCCGAGATGGCGCCACTGCACTCCAGCCTGGCGACAGAGCGAGACTACGTCTCAAAAAAAAAAAAAAAAAAAATCCTCACAGGTAGCAAACCAAGCCAGGCGTTAAACCTGCACTCAGAGCCTGCACAGCCGCTCACTGCTCCCTTGCAGGGATTCAGTAACGATACTCAGAGCCAGAGCAGGCATTTGGGGCTGCCCCAACCAGCTGCTCTTCCTGCTTTCTTCGCCGAAGCTTCCCCGGGGCTCTTCCCAGTCCGAGCCTCCTGTGGTCAGTCCTCCTTGCCCACTCGTCGTCGTTTGCGGTAGAGCAGGGGCGTGATCATTTGCAAATGTCCCAGAGGGCCCCCTCCAGCCACTTCACATGGGTCTCAACTCAGGCTGACTGAGGACACGACTTTCTGCTTCAGGCACGGAGCCCAGATCACAAATCCAAACCCCGCTAAATCTAGAGGCTACGGGTCCCAAACACCAGTCATTTGCTGACCACTGTCACAATTTTTTAATATCACTCCCATCAATAAAAGCTGGATTGTTTTCATGAAGTAGAAGTTGAAAGTAAAAAGTAATACAAAAACAAAACAGCGGCCGGGCGCGGTGGCTCAAGCCTGTAATCCCAGCACTTTGGGAGGCCGAGACGGGCGGATCACGAGGTCAGGAGATCCAGACCATCCTGGCTAACACGGTGAAACCCCATCTCTACTTTAAAAAACTACAAAAAAAAAAAAACTAGCCAGGCGAGGTGGCGGGCGCCTGTAGTCCCAGCTACTTGGGAGGCTGAGGCAGGAGAATGGCGGGAACCCGGGAGGCGGAGCTTGCAGTGAGCTGAGATCCGGCCACTGCACTCCAGCCTGGGCGACAGAGCAAGACTCCGTCTCAAAAAAAAAAAATTAAACTTCAGTTAGATATAGTTGCTTTCTCTCTCAAAAAAAATTTGGGCGTGGGAGGATTAATAAATGTTAAGGGTTTTTAAACATATATTAAGAACCAAACAGACTTTCTCTTTGAGGACTCATAAAGTCCTCAAAAGACTTGTGAAGGAGCAAGAATTGGAAAAGACTTCAATGAGGTTATTGCTTCGTCCAGGAGCCACCGGGTTATCACACATCTCACACCCTGGGCAACCAGTGGTAAGCACTGGGACCAGAAGGAGAAGCTACGTGCAGGTGGAAGCCAGAGCTTGGCGTCCTGGGAGGAGGAGCTTCCCTACGTGACCAGGAGTTGGGGTACCCCAGCAGAACCTGGCCTCTGCTTGGCACAGGGGCGTTGGGGACCAGCCAAATCCTGCAGGCCTTCCAGAGCTCCGAAATACTTTACTTATTAAGCTTTCACTTAAAATCTCATTTGTAACTGCACTGGAAGTGGCCACTTCACAAATGTGATGCATTAGCACGTTGGAACCACCAACCTGTCACCTTGTGGTATGAGGTCATCTCGACTTTGTAAGCCCTCAGCATACCCAGGCTTCTCCCAAAATCTGTGAGTTGGAGCACACACACAGAGAACAGTCTGAAACTCTTGTAATTTGCAGCTTTTTATCTGTGTGAATCAGAGTTCCCGCTCATTCCGGTGCAAGCACAGACACAGGCTGGCTTAGAAACCAGCAGTGGACATAAACCTCTGCTGCCCAAGTGTTGCAATTCTCAAAGCAGCCTTGTGGTTGAAAGTGGAGATTTTTACCCACGACCTCAGGATCATGAAGGCACCACCCAATGGTAAAGCAGTCGATTGCCAAACCTCTTCTGAAACGAATGTGAGGCTTTCACAACAGTAATCGGCACTGGCCTTAGAGCCAGGCAGGAGGGCATCTGCCACAGACCCCACACTTGAGAGGCCCTTACGTGTCACAGACCCACACACAGGATGGGTTCCTGTGTCCCTGAAATACAGCACTCAGTGCTGGCCTGGACTTAGCGTCCACTCTCGCACAACCACTGCCCAAGCCTTGAAGAAACGTTGTCTGCGTCTCCCGCTTGACAACATTGAAACAAAGGCCACTGTGTCTAAATGCGTGAAGGCAGGTAGGTTGTGCATCACCAACAGAGACAGACATTGTACTGTAGCCGAGGCAGGGTCTGAGGGGTGGGAGAGCTGAGGTGAGAGAAGAGGTGCAGTCATTGAGTTGTCTGGTCCTTGCTCTCTGATAGCAGGAGTCCAGGAGCCTCTTGCCTGACAAAGTCTAGCTTCCCATGGAGCAGGTGTAATTTATGTATCACACTCGACTGCATTCAGTTACCCATCCAGATGGTGCTGGTGCATCCATATGACGCGCAGTCACCTCTGACATCTTGCTGACCTTTAGGCACATAAAAACACAGCTGTACCCAGTTTTTTTCAACTGTATTGTTACACAGGACAGAGGCTAGAAAATATTTTATTAGAACCCAGAGATGGGCCCTGAGCCTGGCACTGTCACTTATGAGCCGTGTGGCCATTACTAAATTTACAATAAGTAAATGTATCCTTTTTGGCTGGGCATGGCGGTTCATGCCTTAATCCCAGCACTTTGAGAAGCCAAAGCAGGAGGATTCCTTGAGCCCAGGAGCTGGAGAGCCTGGGCAACATAATGAGACCCCCATCTCTACAAAAAATAAAAATAATATTAGCCAGATGTGGCAGTGAGCACCTGTAGTCCCAGCTGCTTGGGAGGCTGAAGTGGGAGGATTGCTTGGGTCCCGGTGGTCAAGGCTGCAGTGAGCTATGTTCACACCACTGCACTCCAACCTGGGTGACAGCGTGAGACCCTGTCTCAAAAAAATAAGTAAATGTATCCATTTTAATGTATAAAAACAATGTAAACCAGTAAAATTAATTTTTTATGTAAAATTTTTCATATTGGCCTTCAAGTGAGATGTTTGTTATTAAAATGCTTCTGTGGTCGTTTGGTAAACAGTTTGAAACTTGAGCACGACGATTAGCAGGCCCTGCCGAACTGCACTGCTGACGCTGGAGGCCGAGCCACCTCCTCCCTGGCCCTCATGTTCATTCTCAGGTCGGCTCTCGGTGGCTGCCTGCAGTGGTGACGGTGCCGCTGGCTCCAGGCAGCTCTTGGAATGAGCTGTGATTTGTGTCTCCTTTTGCAGCTCTGACCAGAAAGCCCACATCAACCCAGGAGGACACTTGCTCCTTCTGAGCTGCAAAGGCCGCCTCCCAGAGAGGCCCGGGTGCCCGCAGGCCTGGCCCCTGGGGCCGTTCCCACAGCTGGCACGGACGACCTTCCGAACGTTTCTGATGTCATCCACCTTGTCTTCCTAGGATCTGTGCTGTCCTTAAGCCGCTGTGCTGTTCACTGGGATCTGGGGCAAAGTGCTGGTGCCCACCTGAGGAGGATAGGAGGTATCCCTGGGGGTGCGGAAGCGGTGCCGGGTGGAGATGGCTGCCAAGGGCAAGCGGTGGAGAGACAGAGGTGCTTTTCCTCCCTCGCAGCAGCTGCCCATGCAAGGGCAGCTCTTAGGAGAATAACCACGGCAGACAATGAATTGTGGGCAGAAATGTGGTGGTGAGGGGGTCTCAGTCCTCAAGGAGGGTCCCGCCCAGAGTCCCCCCAAGGCCAGCAGCCTCCTGAGCCTCATTCCTGTGGAGGAAGGCTCCGAGCTGACCAAGCCCTGGCCCGATTCTAAGTGTGTCGAGCGGTGGAGGAGTGTCGGCCCAGCAGGGAGTTCCACGGAGAATTTCCTCCCTTCCGGGGAGTGGGATGGAGGCTGGACAAGTGGAGACCTCCGTCCCCAGGGCCCCCACACCCTCACAGCCAGCAGGGCCGCCTGGGAGGAGGCACCAGGTGGGCACCGAGGTTGGTACAAACCTCCGTTCCCAGGGCCCCCACACCCTCACAGCCAGCAGGGCCGCCTGGGAGGAGGCACCGGGTGGGCACCGAGGTTGGTACAAACCTCCATCCCCAGGGCTCCCACACCCTCACAGCCGGCAGGGCCGCCTGGGAGGAGGGCACCAGGTGGGCCCCGAAGTGGGTCTGGGTTTGAGCCCTGCGTCAGCACCTGCGTGCGTGTGACCATGGGAAAGGCACATCCTTCAGCAGGTGTTTACTGAGTACCTACTGTGTGCAGGGCCCTTTGTACCCGTCATCACAGCAACCCAACCTGCCCCTTGGGCACACCTTGGCAAGATGTGGCCCTTTTCCAGGTGCCACCACCGAGGCTGCAGGTGCTCCAGAGGAGCTGCAGCAGAGGATGGGAGCGGGGCCGGCTGGGCCCTCAGACAGAGCCACTCTGAGGCTGCCCACCACTGACCGGGCACCCCAGCAAGCCCAGGGCAGGACTTTGTGATGCGACAAATGGCTCAGCCTGGCCTCTTTTCCCCCAGCTCCCCTGTTACCACGTTGGGGGGGTCCCCTGGGGGAGGGCCAGCCCCACTGTGTCCACTCCTCCCCGGCCAACTGGTCACCTCTGTCGCACCCGGCCCCTTCATCGTCAGGTAAGGAGGGCCTGGAGCAGGAGGGGCATGGGCTGCTCCAGGAGCGGGTGGGGTGTACTGGGGGGGGCCTGGTCGGGCCAGACAGGAGGAGGGGCTCCCAGGAGGTGGCCCTGGAGTAAGGAGGCTCAGCTTGTGGACTCGGGCGCAGGTGGCCTGGGTGGGAACCCGGTGCCGTTGTTTACCTGTCATGTGATCTAGGGGCAGTGTCATTACTTGTGAGCTGCAATCTCCCTGGCAGTAAAATGGGCTACTCGGGTGCCTTCCTCACAGGGATCCTGGGAGGTGAAGTGAGCCCCTCCGAGGGAGACCCTGGCACTCGCCCCGTGTGCAGAACGTGCTCAATACACATCGGCCTTGTCATCAGGCCCTGGAACCAACCGCCACTCATGCCTGTCTCAGCCAGGCTTGGACGCTGTCCTCTGGTCACCAGCCACTCATTGATTCCCCACCTACTGCCATGCTGGGGCCTGGCCCCTTCATCCTGGTGGATGGGGGAGAGCGGACGGCCAGAGCAGGTCTGCCCCGTGTACCTCTTTGCGTCTACGTCCTGTCATTCTCGCCTGGCTGTGGGTGGCGCTCAACTGGGGGAAGGCTTGGGTCCCTGGCAGAGGCCTAGCATTCGGTTTTCTGACCTTGAGTCTCATCTGTGAATGAGACTCAGGGGACTCTGTGTGCCCCACAGGGTGTGACTCAGAGAATGAACTACAGGCCCTCCAAGGACGCCCATGGCCACCCCCAGTCTCTCCCACTACAGAATGGCAGATGCTGCGGCCTCACTGGGCTTTCAGTTCCCAAATGTTCAAGACCATCCCCTTCTCTGTCCAGCGAGCTCCATTCAGGGCTGAGCGAGAATGGCCTCCCAGATCCGGATCCCACAGGGAAGGGCAGGGCTGTAGTTTGAACCTAGACCTCTCCAGACTGTTCCGCTACAACCCATGGCTGCCCATGAGAACCACCTGGGAAGCTTTGGACAACACTGGGACTGGGACACCCAGTTCCCAACCCCAGACCACAAGTGGAGTCCCTGGTCAGGGGACCCACCCAGGCCTGTGATCCCAGCTCCACCAGCAGAGGCCGCAGACTGGGGGTCCAGGGCCTCAGTGCGCTGCCATCCCCATCAGGGCGCTCCAGCCCTGCTCCCCAGCCCCTCAGCCCTGGCTCCCGGTGCTCCATACTCACACTTGGTTTTGGAGTCTTTGCCCAGGAGGAACCCCCAAACCTGTCCTGTTCCTTCCTGCGGCGGCAGGCACTGGGGAACCCTCAGCTCTGAGTGTGGGAACCCATGCTGAGACCTTATCGGCACGGTAGGTCCAGCCAGGTTTGAAGTTGGACAGGCCCCTCCCTGGAGGGACACCTGGTCCCTTGCACACACGAAGGCCACAGAGCCTGTTAGTTGGAGGCACCTAGGGCCTCAGCCGTTCTGACCTCACCTCAGGAGGCTCAGTTGCTCTGACCCCAGCCCCACCACTTCCTGGCAGGATGACCTTGGGAAGGCTGTTTTGCCTCAGTTTCCTCATCTGTAAAATGCCCGGAGCAGCTTCCTCATGGGGAGGCTGAGACGCCCCGTGGTGTAACACAGGAAAGATGCTGAGCTCTGCTGGTGGGGTGGGGGCGATGAATGCTCCAGAAATGGTCCCCACGCTCCACTGTATGCCAGAGCCTCTGCACTTGGGCCACCGTTTCCTGTGCCTTCTGTAGGAGCAGCATGGCCTCGGCGCATGCTCGCCCTGTGTGAGCAGTGTCACTCTCCTCCCGTGCCGTCTCTTTCCCATTTTAAACATCTCCAAGGTTACAGCCAAGGGCAGATGAGGTCAAGTACAGCCACACCGCCCCCCTTCTTCCCTTCATTTTGTGAGACTTCGCTTCTGGCAAATGCGAGGCCCAGAATGTTCCGCCAGGGCAGCCGCAGGTGCCCAGCTTGGGGAGGGAAGAGGCGCCGAGCGACCCCCCCAGCCCCTGCCCTGTGCCTGCCCCTGTCCTGTGCCTGCCCCTTGTCTCCTCGATGCGCCTCCGCCACCCCTGCAGGGCCCCCAGCTGTGCTGGAGCCCAGACCTGAAACTTGAGGGAGAGATGATCCTCCACAGACTCCTCAACAATCCTTCTGTCGGCGTCTAATCCCCCTGCACTTCCTTCTGAATGAGTTTCCTGTACCTGACATCACCAGTGACCACAAACTAAGTGGCTTAAAGCAACAGAAACATACGCTGTCATCGTTCCGGAGGCCAGAAGTCAAACTCCAAGGCATCAGCAGGAAACCCGCCCTCTGGAGCTTCCGGGAAGGATCTTCATTGGCTCTTCCAGCTTCAGGGGGCTCCAGGCGTCCCTTGGTTCTAACCGCTGCCTCTGTGGTCTCATGGCCTTCTTCCCTGGGTCCTCCGATCTCCCCCTTTCATACATGGGCGCTTGTCATTGGATATGGGGCCCACCCTAAATCCAGGATAATGTCATTTGAAGATCCCTAACTGAATGACTTCTGCAGAGACCCCTTTTCCAATCAAGGTCGCATTTACAGATTCTGGACACGTCACTGGGAAGCCACCATTTGGTCCTCAACATCCCGTCTCCTCTCCCCTCAGATGCGATGGCGTCACAGCAGCGACTTGGAGCCATGCAGGGTTTCTGCTGTGGTTGTTCACTTGGGTAAGCTTCCTGCTCTTACCGACAGTGGATGACACACTCACTCCCACGCCACTTCATGTTCCTTTGGGAGCGGAGGGGGTTGGAAGAATAAACACCCAGATCTTCAAGACGTAAAGTCCCTTGGAGAGAACCCAGACCAGCCCCCTTATTTATGGATGAGAATCCTGAAGCCCAGATTGTGGCTTTTGAACCAAGCTCGCAAATCCGTCTGATTGTCTGCACCCTCGTCACCACCCTCGCCTCTGGCCCGACCTTTGCAGCAACAGGTCCTTCTCCCAGCAGCCGATGGTGGCCTTTCTGCAACTCCCACGAGAGCCTGCTCCTGCCCTGCTCTTCCTCCCAGCCCCAGCCCCCTCAGGCGACAGCAGCCTCCATCTCTGCCCCGCATACCCCAAAGCTCAGCCTTGGCACTGAACCCCACAGAGCCCCGTCCCCTCCTGTGTCGGCCTCGGCTTCTTTCCCTGCTGGGGGGCATCTCTGGGCCCAGCTTTCCTGGCTAAGGTCTTTGGTCCTTAATCTTACTCCTGCAGAAAGTCTCTAAGCCCCTTAGACTGGGTTGGGGGGAATCTTCTCAGCCCGCCCAGCAGCATGCGCCATGGGTGTGGCATTCGCCTCCCGCTTGCTCCCCTCCTCCGCCTGTGAGCGCCTCCGTCTGACAGACCCCGGCATTTGCCCCCCCAAGAGTTAGCCCCGTGCCGGATGAACAAATAACATGTGTCCTGCCCCAATTCTCTGGCCAGCAAGAAGCTACGTCTGGCCTGCTGGCCGTCAGTTCAGGGCTCATTGTGGCCTCTGCAAAGGGAAAGCCAGCAGCCACTCCTGGGGATCCAGGAGCTTAAAGGTGTCCTGCAAGGGCTGAGCTTTCTGGTGTTGTGTCTCCAGGGACAGAAAGGCCAGGCCCAGAGGGAGGAGACCGTGACCCTGGTCGTCTCTTGGTTAAGGAATGCATGTCGGCCCAATTCAAGCAAGGGTACGTAGGGAGCACCTACTATGTGCCAGGCAGTTGAGATACACCAGGGAAGAGAGCAGAGGACACCCTGCCCTCTGGGAACCTGCATCCCAAGGTGGGGATTCAGACAAATGATCAAGAAAGTGTGTAGCACCTAAAGCGCCAATGAGGCTGTGTAGAAAAATGCAGGTGCGTGAGGGGGAGGGAGTTCCAGTTTCATGCAGGGAGCGCTGGCCTGGCTGAGGAGACGCTGGAGCACAGACCTGAACTCACTGAGGCAGTGTCATGTGGGCGTCTGAGGAAACGGTGTTCCAGGCACAGGGAACAGCAAGTCCAAAGGCCCTGGGGTAAGAGTGAATCAGGAGCAGGGAGGAGCCCAGGGAGATGGAGACGGGGACACGGGACGCAGCTCAGCAGTGACTTGTCGATATCTGGGGTGGTCAGCAGAAGGCGCTGTTCTGGTGTGGGTGTCCTGGCCGCTGTGTGGAGGGTGCGGTGGGGGCAGCGTTCAACTGGGAGGTTCTGCAGCAACCCAGGGTCACAGGGAGGGACCCAGGGGTCAGAATCCGAATCTATTTGCAGGTGGAGGTGGTGGGTTCGCTAAGGGATTGGGCTGTGAACGAAAGAGGGGGCAAGGTTGACTTAGGGTTCAGCCTGAGCCACTGAAGCAAGAGAGCGGGGCTGGGGAGGGAAGGAAGGAGGCGTGGGCAGTGCCAGCTTTGGCGCCCAGGCAGGGAGAAGTGCGAGTTCCCAGAGAGAGGAGGTGGCTGGGCACGTCCTGCCCCGGGTTCACCCTTTACCCAGAGGCCCCTTTCTTCTGCTGAGCCTGCGGGCAGGGCCTCACCCACCCACCCAGGTGGGACCCAGCCCCCCCGGCCCACCCAGAGCTGAGTGGTTCACACAGAGGGATACCGTGTCCCTAAGCACCTGGGACACAGCCCCACTGCCCTCACAGCCCAGCAAGACTCCCAACCCCGTCGTCGCTCCGCCCACTTCCCTGCTCCTTGCCACCCAGAGCAGGAGGCAGCATGCCTGCCAGGGCACCCAGCCTGTAGGGACGGGCAGGCCCACTAAGCCCTCCTTCCAGGACGTGGAAGTGTCAGAGACACAGCTCGCAGTTAGGGGCCTGGGCAGCACCCAGAAACCCTGGACCTCTGCCAGCTGCAGACTCTTCCTAATCGGGGAAAAGACCCCAAACCCAGGCCAGCTGACCCAGCGTCCAGGCCCAGCTCTGTCTCCCCAGCTCCTTCGCTGCTAATAACAATAACAATGGCAGTGACCATTGCTGCAGAGGTTACTGTGTGCCAGGCACCATTCCCAGTGCCACCCGTCATTCTCAATCCCAAGAGATGGCTGCTGTCTTCCTCTCGATTTTGCTCTGAGGAAACTGAGACCCAGAGTGGTTAAGTCGCTGGCCCGGGCCACACAGCCGGGAAGCAGCCCCTGAGGCTGGTTCCTGGCTCCACTGTCTCTCGGCCCTATGGGGTCAACCCTCTGTCCCCATCTCCGCTATCGCCGTCTTCACCGCCAGAGCTCCACGCCCTCGGGTCCTACTGCTGACCTCAGACCCACAGGGCCCTGCCAGTCCCCGGGCCTCTGCCTGTGCTCTTCTTTCCTCCTGGAGTGCTCTTACCATGGCTGGCTCCCCACCCACTCCTCAGGCCTCAGTGGAAAAGCCCCCTCTTCACAAAGGCCAGCCCTGGTGGCCCATCTTCCCTCCGCATCGGGACCTCGTCTCGCTTTCCTGCTCACTCATTCATTGAATGCAGCTGTACTGAGCATGCTGTGAGTGCCGTCTGGGCCAGGGATGCAACAGAGAATGAGGACAGCACGGTCCCAGCTTTGGCAGACCTGACCTCCGGCACAGGGTGTGCGTTCTTGGGCAGAACTACCAGCATGGCCCGCACTGTCATCTGACCCTTCTCCTTTCCATCCTGTTTCTTAAATATTCATGAGCTCATCGGATCGTGCCTGAGATTAGCTGGTCTTCCCGCATGACCCTGGAGAATCATTGATTGCCGTCATCACCCAAGTGAATCCTTGTCGCCCTACCCTAGGTCCCCCTCATCTTGGGCTCTCCCCACCCTGCATCTGCCATTTCCACCCTCAGGAAATCCCTCCTGTTCCTCGGTGGGAAGGGCAGAAACACCAGAGTGGCTTCAAAGGTGAGCCCTCAACTGACAGAGCTTAGGGCCGGTGTGGCAGATGGCAAGCCCTGAACTGGTTCCCATGCTTCCCAGAATGGCCGCTATCTGTGGAGTTCTGTAGAGGACAGGCCTAGTTTGAGCGTCTCAAGACCAAGTTTTGAGTCTCCTCACTGTACTGGTTTCTCTGTTCTGAACATTTTCCAACTTGGTGTTTCCATTAAGCTGTGGAGCTCAGAACCTGGTATCATCAATTAATGACAAATCAAGCAGGACCATCACCTCCCACATTCTGTAGACTGTGCCCTTATTAATGTGACCCAAGATTGCAATATAGAAAGATCGTCATCCTCTTGCCTCTCCCACTGATCCTAGCTGTAAGGCAGTGGTTCTCCCCAGCCTATACAATGCAATCATTTGAGAATTTAAAAAATCCAGTATTATCATCTCTGGAGACGGTCTCAGGTGATTACAGTGGGTAGCCAGAGCCGAAAGATGGTGGTGCTGGTGTCCCATGGTCTCCTAGTCCTCTGAGCTCCAACCACCATCCCTAACTCCTTAAGTCCCTGGTCCCGAGGCCTTTAAGGGTGATGGTCGGTATTTATGCCAGCTGCTAACCATGGTTCCCAAAGTGTGTTTCAGGGAGCACTAGTGCTACAGAGTGCAAAGCTGTGCATCTCCTTCCAACTCCACTGTTCAGAAATATTACACTCGTAACGTGAAATTGATCATGGTGGGGGTGTTCACACCACAGATATTGGCACACTGCCAAACAGTGCTTTCCACAGTGCCCCACAAGGCTGGTGGGGTTTTTTTGGTTTTTTTGTTTGTTTGTTTTTTTCTTGACATGGAGTCTCACTCTGTCACCCAGGCTGGAGTGCAATGGCACGATCTCGGCTCACTGCAAACTCCACCTCCTGTGTTCAAGTGATTCTCCTACCTCAGCTTCCTGAGTAGCTGGGATTACAGGCGCCCGCCACCACACCTGGCTAATATTTGTATTTTTAGCAGAGACGGGGTTTCACCATGTTGACCAGGCTGGTCTCGAACTCCTGACCTCGTGATCTGCCCACCTCAGCTTCCCAAAGTGCTGAGATTACAGGTGTGAGCCAGCCCCAAGACTGATTGTTAAACATTTGACAACACAACACTGCCCTGATCACCCACTCCTCTCCCGCTCTGGACTCTGCCATAGCCTCCCATTGATCAAACCCAACCAGAAGCCAGCGGGCCAGAGCGCCTAAGGGTGCAGAGCCTGAGGCTCAGCCTCCTGGAGCTCAGAGCAGGACAGAGGAGGTAGAGAATGGATGGGGGAAGCCAGTGGAAAATGATCATCCTGCCCACACCTGCTCTCAGGGAGACACGCACCTGGGTCACCATGTTCCTCCGTGTGAGGCAGACCTGCATGCCGGCACTGAGCCAGGTGACCACCTGGGAGCTGGGTGACCACCTAGGAGGCTCTGGTGCCCGCTTATGTAGTAGACCATGTCAGCCCCGTGTACTAGAACCTCTTTTTAATTTTTTGGAATAGTGATAACATACTTCTACTTAAAGAAAGCGATGCTCCATTTTGATTGATTTATCTCCAACACATTCCTGGGCCAGGAGTCAGGAGCTCTCACACTTGAGTATACATCAGAACCCCTGGGTTCGGGGGGGAGGTTAAGAACATGGTTGCAACCAGGCACAGTGGCTCAGGCCTGCAATCCCAGCACTTTGGGAGGCCGATGTAGGCGGATCACCTGAGGTCGGGAGTTCAAGACCAGCTTGACCAACAGGGAGAAACTGTATCTCTACTAAAAGTACAAAATTAGCTGGGTGTGTGGTGCATGCCTGTAATCCCAGCTACTCAGGAGGCTGAGGCAGGAGAATCACTTGAACCCAGGAGGCAGAGGTTGCAGTGAGCCGAAATCATGCCATTGCACTCCAGCCTGGACAACAAGAGCAAAATTCCATCTCGAAGAAAAAAAAAACATGATTGCTTATCGCCGGAGTCAGACCAGTGTTTCTGATTCTGTGAGTCAGAAGGATGAAGGGTGCCCACGAACTTGGATTTCAAAATCCCCAGGTGCTGCTGGCCTGGCACCCCACTTTCAGAATTCACTGCTGTGTGTAGACTAAACCGTAATACTCCCCTCCTCTGAAAAATACAAAGTGGCTGGCTGTGTTACCACACCAGCAGGCATGGAGGAGGGGCCCAGCCTCCCCCTCGTGGATCTAGGTGGCATGCGTGGACCAGGGTTTGCCTTGAATGAAAGGCCAGGTGTTTGCAAAGAGGGCCCAGACATGGGGAGCCCTGGGCAACCTGCCTGGGAATCCTCTGTGAGGTGCCGAGGTAGTACCATGGCCCATGTATTTCAAGGATATTCAAATTCAAATGTCCTGAATTTCAAGGATAATTTGCCAAGAACAAGAAGAAGAGGCCTTGTCTGTTCAGAAACCAGGAACTTACAGACCAAGCCCCACCCCAGCAGAGGAAGGAGACAGGAAATGGGAAGAGAAGTCTAGGGAGAGAAACAGTGGCGTCCAGGCTGAGGAAGATGCCACATGTCAAGGCAGAGGAATCTGCCTCTCAAAGCAGGAGTGTGGCTGAATCTCAGAGACACGACATCAAAAGAAGCCAGACGCAAGAGAGGGCATTCTGTGCGATTCCATTTATGTCAAGTTCCAGAACAGGCATAACTAATCTATGGGGACAAAAAGCAGAAAGGGGTCAAAACACCGAGGGGTCCCAGGCCGGGTGCAGTGGCTCACGCCTGTAATCCCAGCACTTTGGGAGGCTGAGACGGATGGATCACAAGGTCAAGAGATTGAGACCATCCTGTCTATCACTGTCTACTAAAAATACAAAAAATTACCGGGCTGTGGTGGCGGGCACCTGTAGTCCCAGCTACTCAGGAGGCTGAGGCAGGAGAATGGCGGGAACCCGGGAGGCAGAGCTTGCAGTGAGCCAAGATCACGCCACTGCACTCCAGCCTGGGCGACAGAGCGAGACTCCATCTCAAAAAAAAAAGAAAAACACAAAACAAAACTGAGGGGCCCCAAGGAAGCCTTCCAGGAGGCTGGGCGTACTCCCCGTCTTGTGCTGGGTGATGGTCACAGGAACAGGCATCTACAGAGATTCACCCTGCTGCCCCCTTCAGTGTGGAACTCATCCCTCAGCCTGCGCCCACCCACACTCGGTTTCACAGCTTGAGTGCAGATTTACTGAGGCCTCCTTGTCCTGCTGGGCTCTGTTGACACAGCTAGGGAGGAAAAAGTCACCATCCCTGCCCTGACTGTACAGCATCCTCAGTGTGCTCAGACAGTTTGTACAACGCAAACCCAGTGTGCTCAGACAGCCCGAACCAAGGTGGCTTCGAGGAGGCAGGTGGAGGCGGCCAGAGGATGCTAGTCAGGGCCACGGAGGAAGTTAGCAGGTTGAGAAGATGTTTTAGACGTCTTAGAAGACAAGGAGGCTCTCCCCAGGAGGGCGAGGGAGGGACCTGTGCGCCAGGCAGAAAGGACAGAAATGGTGTGTGCTCAGAGGAGAGTGGGCTTTTAATACGGCCAGAACATGAGGTCCAGGGTGGGGAGACCCGCAGGGCTGGGGGGTATGAGGTCTGTGGCTTAGCAGAATCTAAACTTGCAGGGCAGTCATCAAAGCACTGTAAGCAAGGGAGGGGTGTGGCCTGCTTTGCAGGTAGAAAACTCCCTTGATAGGAGGGAGCAGGGGGCAGGATGCTGAAAGGCTGCCGTGGAAACCCTGGTGCAGTGGGGGCAGCCCTCTGGAAAAGTGGGTGCAGTTTATAATACACATCACCCTCACCTTCCCTGTGGCCCAGCAGTGCCGCTTCTCGGTCTTCACTCAAATGCCCGAATGAAAACAGATGGCACACAGAGACTCCCACGGGAATGGCCCCAGCAGCAAGCTGGTAACAGTGAGCCTCCATCCCCGAGAAACAGAGCTGCAGGCTGTTCAGACAGGGGACCCGTTCAGCAGTGAGAAGGGGGAACCGCTGGTCTGCACGTCAGTGTGGTGACCAGCAGAGACGCAATGTTGAGCCACAGAAGCCAGGCACAAGAGAGAACGTCCTGTGCGGTTCCATCTATGCCAACATTGAGAGCAGGCAAAACTGACGTATGGGACAGAAGTCAGAAAAGGGGTTGACTGCTGAGCCGGGCCCGGTGGCTCACGCTTGTAATCCCAGCACGGGAGGCCAAAGCGGGAGGATCACCTGAGCCCAGGAGTTTGAGACCAGCCTGGGCCATATGACACGGACACACGGGCAGGAGTGCCTTTTTTTTTTTTTTTTTTGTGAAAGGGAGTCTCACTCTGTCACCCGGGCTGGAGTGCAATGGCACGATGTCGGCTCACTGCAGCCTCTACCTCCCGGGATCAAGTGATTCTCCTGCCTCAGCCTCCTGAGTAGCTGGGATTACAGGCACGCGCCACCACGCCCAGCTAATTTTATATTTTTAGTAGAGACAGGGTTTCACCATATTGGTCAGGCTGATCTTGAACTCCTGACCTCATGATCCACCCGCCTCAGCCTCCCAAAGTGCTGGGATTACAGGCATGAGGCATGAGCCACCGCACCCAGCTGGAATGCCTTTTTTTTTGCCGCCCCCCCGCCCCGCCCGCACGCAATACTGGGTCTCACCCAGCCTGGACTGCAGTGGTGTGATCTCCACCTCCTGAGTTCAAACTATTCTCCCGCCTTAGCCTCCCAAGCAACTGGGACCACACGCACACATCACCATACCCGGCTAATTTTTTCTATTTTTAGTAGAGATGGGATTTCACCATGTTGGCCAGGCTGGTCTCCCAACTCCTGACCTCAAGTGATCCATCTGCCTCAGCCTCCCAAAGTGCTGGGACTACAGGTGTGACCCACCATGCCCGGCCTGGAATCACTTTTTGGCTCATCTGGTCTGGTTTTCAGAGCAGGAGCCTCAGAACCTCCTAGCCAGGAGTGCGCTTATAAAGTTCCTGGTACAAGCACCGCCCACAGCAGGGCCGCGGAGATGCAAGCTGCATTCCCGCCGCTTCTCTGGACAGTGGAAAACTAGAGACAAATCTAGAGAGTGTTGCCCAGACCAGGGTAAAGCAAAGAAGGGCCTCCAAGCAGAGCAGAGCAGTGCAGGTGGGGGGCGGTGGGCCACGGGCCAGCCCACGCCCTGGAAGGACAGAGCAGAGAAACCAGGTGGGGAGGTCCTCCCAGGTCAGTCCCTGCAGGGGCCTGTCAATGCTGGGCCATCAGTCTGGGGTGGGCCTGGGGACAGCAGGAACCCCTGCAGGATGTTCAGTAGAGCAGGGCAGGGTCTCATTTGTAGTATATCAGATTCCGGGGGTATGCAGGACCTTGGTAGAAAAGGACAGGACTCTGGAATCCTGCTTTGCCTAGTGACAGGAGCCCAAAGGCCAGGAAACTCCCCGGAATGCCAGGAGGTCCGGCGCTATGGCTCCTCTGCAGAGAAAGGTGCAGAGTTGACTGGGCATGGCAGCTCATGCCTATAATCCCAGCACTTTGGGAGGCCGAGGTGGGCGGATCACAAGGTCAGGAGTTCAAGAACAGCCTGGCCAACATGGTGAAACCCTGTCTCTACTAAAAATAAAAACATTCGCTGGGCATGGTGGCGTACACTTGTAATCCCAGTTACTTGGGAGGCTAAAAACATTAGCTGGGCATGGTGGCGTACACCTGTAATCCCAGTTACTTGGGAGGCTGAGGCAGGAGAATCACTTGAACGCAGGATGCGGAGGTTGCAGTGAGCCAAGGTTGTGCCATTGTACTGCAGCCTGGGCGACAGAGCAAGACTCCA
This sequence comes from Papio anubis, assembly GCF_008728515.1. Taxonomy (NCBI): domain Eukaryota; kingdom Metazoa; phylum Chordata; class Mammalia; order Primates; family Cercopithecidae; genus Papio; species Papio anubis. The sequence continues at coordinate 6,064,297 of NC_044993.1, read as the reverse complement.
TCTCAACAACAACAACAAGAAAGAAAGGTGCAGAGTGCTCGCAGGCTGGGCTGGCCCTGTGTCTGGGGAGGGGCCTGGCTCACATGACTCTCAGTTATGTCACTGACCCTACCTGTGCCAGAAGTCAAGGCCTAGAGTGTTTGTGGAGCCTGATAAGAGCAGCACACAGGGTTTGTTTGGTTTGGTTTGGTTTAAAGCAGCTGTGGGGAAAATGAAAGTGATGGTCCTTCCCCTTCCAGAGGGGCAGTGACCTCTCAGTCGAGGGCCAGGGACTCGTGCTGGAACGGTCACACACTCGTTAGGAAGGAATGGAAGTCTGGGCAAGGGACTGGAGTCTGCAGACCTCCTCATGCTGCAAAGTGACCTTCTGGTGTGCAGGGGACCCGGGCACTCGCCCTTAAAGCCACTGTCACTTCTGGGTCACAGGAAACCGTCAGGGCCCTTAAGGGCAGGGACATGCAGGTGGGGCTCCAGTTTTCTGCGGAACGAGGGAGGCATGTGCAAGAACCCCCGCCGTGGGGACTGACAGCCCTTCCAGGCAGAATTCTAGCACAGGCTTGTGGGTTAGGAGCCTGTAGGAATGGAGAAGCTGTCACCCAGAGGGTCTACCCTGGATTCCCCGAGAGGGCCATGCCACATGCCTGTCATTCTCTCTGTGCCTATGGACTGCTCCCAAGGAGGGTGTAGGCAGAGAGGCCCCTGGTGGAGTTTCTCATCCTGTCCTGCAGTAGCAGCTCTCAAACTCAAGCAAGCATCGGGACCACCCAGAAGGCGTGTGAAAGCGCAGACTGCCAGGCCCACACCCAGAACTTCTGATCTACTGGGTCTCGGGTGAGCCTGAGAATCTGCATTTCTGATGCATTTCCAGGTGCTGCTGGTGCTGCTGACGCTGCTGGCCAGGGACCCACACTTGGAGAATGACTGCCCTGGAGGACAGTTGTTGGGAAATGCAGGCTGCATGACAGGAAAGCCAGTGGCTGCAGAGAGCTGGACGATTAACACCCACAGGGTTTGGTGGACAGAGGTGGGGGGTACCCACCATTTACTGAGGAGCTAGGAGGTGTCAGGCAACAAGTCACCTCAGAGAACAGGCATTACTATTCCTATTGTATAGATGAGGAGATTGAGGCTCAGAGAAGAGAAGCAACTTGCCCAAGAACACCCTGGGAAGTTCCAGAGCTGAGACGCAACCCAGAGTTCCTGACTGCATGGACAGGACCCTTTCCATTCAGCCCTCTTCCAGTAACAGAGCTGTGTCCACTGGAGAAAGCATCTCTAAGGGTGAGCCACAGGGCTCTGTCTTCACCTTTGGCCAATTCAAAATTATCATCAAAAATGTAAACATATTGACAGGCTCACTCCTGTAATCCCAGCACTTTGGGAGGCTGAGGCAAGCGAATCACTTGAGTCCAGGAGTTTGAGATCACCAGTGTGAGCAACATGGTGAAACCCCATCTCTACTAAAAATACAAAACTGAGCCGGGCATGGTGGTACATGCCTGTAATCCCAGCTACTCAAGAGGCTGAGGCACAAGAATAGCTTGAACCCAGGAGGGAGGGGTTTCAGTGAGCCAAGATCGCGCTGCTGCACTCCAGCCTGGGTGACAGAGCAAGATTGTCTCAAAAAAATAAAAAGTAAGTATATGAAAGGCGTGTCAATCCATATGTGTACAGTATAAAGCCAAGAGGAGCCACGCCTGCTGAAAAATGTTTTAAGAGTTGGCTTGGTGTGGTGGCTCATGCCTGTAATCCCAGCACTTTGGGAGGCCAAGGCAGGCAGATCACCTGGGGTCAGGAGTTCGAGACCAGCTGGCCAACACGGTGAAACCCCATCTCTACTAAAACTACAAAAATTAGCCAGGCATGGTGGGGCATGCCTGTAATCCCAGCTACTTGGGAGGCTGAGGCAGGAGAATCGCTTGAACCTGGGAGGCAGAGGTTGCAGTGAGCAGAGATCACACCACTGCACTCCAGCCTGGGTGACAGAGCGAGACTCCATCTCGAAAAAAGAAAGTCTATCAGCAAAGTCTGAAAGCAACAGGATTCATTCATTCATTCAATTAATATTTATGGAGCTACTATTATGCCCTGGGCCCTGTGCTAGCATCTGTGATATACCGAGTGAACTCAGCAAAACACAGAGGGTCCTTGTCCCACCGAATTGCCTTTCCTTATGATTATTGTTCATTATACAAATATAATGGAAATTAGCATTTTAAAAACTCACACAAAATTCCTTGGCCCCAGCAATCAGTCTAGCTTCTTTCTTTCTTCCTGATCCCTTTCCAGCTCCTGCCCAGTGGCCTACACGTCGGACGCGGCATCAGCCCGGTCTCATCATCTGCTTATCTTGTTGCTGCTCTGCCGCCTGGTTCTCTAACTCTGTTTCTTAAGGCTGTATCATATTCCTCTCTGGGCATTTGCCAGCGTTTGCTGAATGGTTCTCATAGTCGGACACCGAAGTTGTTCCCAGTTTTTCACTATTAATATTAATGTTAGTGCTGCAATTAATGTCTCCTTGTCTGTTGTAACCATTTCTCGCTTGGGCGTTTTTCCCTTGGGACTTTTTACTTTAAGACTGTAATTTGGGCCCGGTGTGGTGGCTCACACCTGTAATCCCAAAACTTTGGGAGGCTGTGGTGGCACTTGAGGTCAGGAGTTCCAGACCAGCCTGGCCAACATGGTGAAACTCCATCTCTACTAAAAAGTTAATAATAATAATACAAAAAGAAGATTGTAATTTGGGGCTCAGAGTATGGCCATGCTTAGGATGAGTGACATGAAACACCCAAGGGGAAACGCCAAGTTCAAAGTCTATTGAGTTCAAAGTCCATTGAGTTCAAAGTCGGTGCTATGGGAACTGAGTCAGGGAAGGGCTTATCCTGCACACGGTGAATGAGCAAGGTGCCGATGGGGTTCTCTCTTTCAGGTGGCCGATTCAGTAGCCCTTTGGGCTTCCCATGAGCCACCCCCATACCAGGGTCACCAGCGGGCCCCTGCCATCCTGCTGGCCTGGCTCTTCTGAGGATGAATGTTTCTTTTAGAACCTGTGGCTGTTCCTTCAACGGGGCAGTGAATGTATTTTACACAACAGATGGGCTGCCGGGTGGAGAGGGGAGTGATGTATGCAGCACCTCCACAGGCCAGGCAATTTCTAGGCTGCATCTCAGCTCATCCTCCAACGGCCGCAGGGACAGAGGCTCTCAGCCCAGGCCATCGCCGGGGACAAAACTCCCCATGTCCAGCCACACTCCAGCCCAGGGATGTCAGACCTCTCTGGGCCGGGACCTGGGCATCAGTGTATTTTAAAATCTCCCCAGCCAATCCGCAGTGTGCAGCGGAGACGGAGGTTCCACCAGAAGGCAGGTGCCGCTCTCCCCATCTCACACACAGAAATGGAAACGCTGAGAGATTCAGCCACAGGCCCGGAGTCACACAGCCAACAGTGATGGAGCCCAGTCCCAGCTTGTCTGATGCCAAAGTGGAGGGCTTTTACACAGCTGGACTGGACCGCCTGACCGCTTGAACTCTGGGGCAGGCATATTCACTCTCCTGCCGAGACTCGCCCTTGGGTTTTAGGAAAACGAGGGAGGAATCGGGGAAGACAGGACGTGGCTGCCTGAAGAGACAGGAGCCTCCCCAGTCTCACCCCTGTGCGGCCACCCTTCCCCGCCCTCCTCCTATGGCTCCTTACTTCCCTCTACCCCATTCCCTGGGCCCTGAGTCCTCAGCTGTGACGCCCTTTTCCCCCGGGGATAACAGTGGCCCCGCGCCCCCACCCCCCGGGAGCTGGCTGAGGCTGTCTCCCCTGAGCAGGGCACCGGCAGCTCACACCCGTGCCCTCCGTGGCTTTGCCTCCAGACAGCCTGAAGTCTCAATCCCTTTACCCCGCTTCATTTCCTGTGGCCTTGGGAAGGCTCCTCCGGCTTTCTTCCTCTGTAAACTGAAATCCGTATTGTAAATATCTGCCCATCTGTGTGCTCTGGGAGAATCGATGACACAGTGTGGGTGAAAAGGCTCTGTACACCTTGTGGCACCAAACAAATATTAGCTGTTTCATGAGCTGGAATGGCCTGATCTCTTCATGCCACCACTCCGGGCAGGACAGGGTGACAGCCCCAGCTCTGCCACTGACCATGACTTGGGCCACACCTTACACTCAGGGCCTCCGTTTCCTCACCTGTAGTGTGGGGAGAATCATAGCACCGTGCCCTCCTCGCTGGACTGGTGTGCAGGTCTAAAGCATGGGTCCAAGAAATGCACCTACAGTGTGGGTGGCCGTGGACGTGGGCAGGGCCTGTGGGCCGTGGCGTGGTGAACGTGGCCGAGTTTCTGGACCCGTGCCTTTGCACCTGAGGCAAGAAGGAGGCCTCCTTCATTCCTTTGCTCTGTCTTTTCCTGGAGGTGCCCAACTCTGCAGCTGGGTTCGAGCCTCAGCTCTGCCACTCACATTGTGTGGCCTCAGGCTTGAGATCGGCCTCTCTGAGCCTCGGCTGTGCCTAAAGAACCCTCTGTTCACAGTGCCCAATGCCTGCAGGTGCCCAGCAGTGGTAGGGCTGTGGGAGCCACTGGTTGAGGAAGAGGAAGGCAAAAAACAGAGGTGGGAAGGGATGAGGAGGAGTCAAGAGAGGCCCCTTTGAATGGCTCTGGGATTTCTTAGGCAGAGAGGAATGGTGGTTTTCCAATAGGGGCACAGGGGATCCATTTCGATACCAGGACCACCAGGGATGCACCCTGAGGCCACCCCTACCCGCTTCTCCTGTGGCTCCTCAGCTCCTAGGCAGCCTGCATGGGGGCCGGAGAGGCCTGGGGAGGGGCCTGCCATCCAGCACCAGGGGCTCCCCAGTGCCAGGCCCCTTCCTTCAGCCTGCATGGATCCGCTGCCACCACCCCAACACTCCACATTGGCAGGAGCAGTACACAGATGGGGAAACTGAGGCTCAGAAGGACAGCACCTCTACTGGCCACACTGCCCACATGGGCACTTGCGGCACTGCAGGGTGACCAACTGTCCTGGTTTACCCAGGCCTGGGGGTTCCTGGGACAGAGTGGGGCTTTCAGTGAGGAACCCTGGAATGTCCCAGCTCTTGTTAGCAACGGTGCCGAGGTCCACACCAGTAGTGTCCAACAAAGACCCAACGAGAGCCATGTGTGTCCTCCAACATCCCAGTAGCCAGGTTAAAATAAAAAGAGATGGGTGAAATTCATTTTAATAATATATTCTTTTTTTTTTTTTTTTTTTTTTCTGAGACGGAGTCTCACTCTGTCACCCAGGCTGGAGTGTAGTGGCATGATCTCGGCTCGCTGCAAGCTCCGCCTCCCGGGTTCCCACCATTCTCCTGGCTCAGCCTCCCAAGTAGCTGGGACTACAGGCGCCCGCCACCTCGCCCAGCTAGTTTTTTTGTACTTTTTAGTAGAGACGGGGTTTCACCGTGTTAGCCAGGATGGTCTCGATCTCCTGACCTTGTGATCCGCCCACCTCAGCCTCCCAAAGTGCTGGGATTACAGGCGTGAGCCACCGCGCCTGGCCTCTTTTTTTTTTTTTTAAGATGGAGTCTTGCTCTGTCGCCCAGGCTGAAGTACAGTAGCTCAGTCTTAGCTCACTGCAACCTCTGCTTCCCGGGTTTAAACAATTCTCCTGCCTCAACTTCCCCAAGTAGCTGGGATTACAGGTGACTGCCACCACGCCTGGCTAATTTTTGTATTTTTAGTAGAGATGGGGTTTCATCATATTGGCCAGACTGGTCTCGAACTCCTGACCTCAGGTGATCGGCCGCCTTAGCCTTCCAAAGTGCTGGGATTACAGGAGTGAGCTACCGCACCCAGCCTAATTTTAATAATATATTTTATCTAGCCCAGTATGTCAAATATTTTCCTTATTTTCATTGCAACATGTAATCCATATTAAAATTATGAATGAGATATTTTACCTTTTTGGTACTAATTCTTTGAATTCTGGTATGTATTTTACATTTACAACTAGAATTGACAAATAAAACACAGGCTGCCAGGGAAATTTGAATTTTCAGGTAAATAAGAAATAAACTTTTAGTATAAGTATGTCACGTGCAATATTGAAGCTATACTAAAAGTTTGTTTCTTATTTATCTGAATTTCAAATTTCCCTGGAACCTCTATTTTCTTTTGCTGTCTCTGGAAACGGTCCTGTGGGCACACCTGAATTTGGAGGATCACGTGGCAAGCTCTCAGTAGCCACTTGAACTCATGGCCTCAAAGCACAAGGCCGGTCCAGGGGAACCAGGGCACCCACTGGCCCCCAAGACAGCCCCCTCAAGTCAGCCTGCAAAGACCCATTTGGCTCCTCCCCTCCCCGTGGCCCTTCTAACCATCGCCCTTTTGCCTGCCTTTAACAGTGTCTGTCTTTGTCTTAGTCAAACTTTCCAGGAGCAACTCAGCAATTCTGTTTCCAATAATCACCTAACAGGTAAACAAGATGGCAGGGAGGAAAGTCCACGTCTCGCCCCACAGTTCTCCATATCAGCAAATTTTCAAATTCTAGAACAAGGTCAGGGTCAGCAGGGGCAGGACAGGTTTGGAGGAAGGGCCAGGCCAAGCCCAGGAGACGAGACGGGGTCCGGGGAAGCCCACCTCCTTCCCGGGTCTCCCCTCCAGACCCGCAGCCTCAGGCCTTCTCAAGCCCCAGCCTTAAGGAGTTGTGCACTCCAGGATGGGGGGGGGGTCTCTGATCCTGGGTGCATGTCTCTCTCTGCCTCAGTTTACACACCCAAAATCTCTTGGAAGCTGCAGACTGGGCACCGTGGGATGGGGAAGTGGAGACCGAGAGGCTCCTGCCAGGGAAATATGCAGTGCAGACAAGAGGTACGTCGGCCGCAGCTGCCCCGCTCCCTGCCCTCATGTTCAAAACCCCTGTCTAGGTCCTGGTGTGTTGGAGCTGCACATTCAGAGTGTGAGAGAGTGTTCATCACAAGGCTACAGCTGGAACAGAAGCCCAGAGAGGGAGGCTTCCCACCCCAGGTCACACAGCACACCTGTGGTGGGGCTAGACACTGGCCAGGAGCCGAGGCCCAGAGCAAGGGGCTTCCTGCTCCCCCCCCCCCACCACCACCCTGTGGGACACTGCTGCTGAGGGCCCCAGGAGGAAAGGAATACGAGGGCCCATTTCCCTTGGTTAAAACTGAGGCTGAGGGGACTATGCCTTGTCAAAGCCTACCCAGCCCGCCAGGGCTGAACCCACAGACAGCTCCCACCTCCGCAGCCTCATGCAGGGTACAGCCCCAGGCTGGACGCATCATGTGATTTTGGGGCCTAGTACTAAATGGAAATTCAGGACATTCATGTTCAAAATTAAGAATTTTAAGGCAGTGGCAGCAGAGCATTAAACCAAACTCTGGGCTCTCTGATCACAGGGTCCTGGGCACAGGTCACCCAGGGAAGCAGAGGAGGGGAAGGAGAGACCCAGCTCAGTCCTGGCTCTCTCCCCAGCCCTCCTGGCCCTCTGTGCACGTGGCCCCAACTGTGTCTAACCTCTTCCCTAAGCTTTTTCACCCCAGCTTCTCATTCTGCCCCCTAAACCCTTACCCTCAGCCATCAGGCCCTCCCTTAGTGCCAGCACTGGCACACAGGTACACACACACATGCACACATGAGCACATGTGCATACATGCACAACATTCTCATTTTCTCTCTCTCTCTCTCTCTCTCTCTCTCCCTCCCTCCCTCTCCTCTGTAGGTTCCTGCTACTCTTACCTCATCAGAAGTGTTTTTCACCAGGACCCAGCCCCAGCCCTGCAGGCAGATGCTCCGGGGCCCTGGGCTGTGGTTTCCAGGCTGTACATGACTCCAGGGCAGGGCTGTGGCCACCCGGTCCAGGACGAGGGTGAGGAGGGTGATGCATCACCTCAGGCACAAAATTTTAGCGGTGCCAAAGCACCCCCATCACCAGAATACATACTGTGTACATGCAGTGTTCTTACAAATCAAAATTCATGAAAAAAAATCCAGAATGAAAAAAAGATCAAACTTTTATTATAAACACAGCATCGGAAGTCCTGGTTCTCCTTCTGCATCAGCCCCAAGGCACTGCTCTGGAAGCTGTCTGGGTTTATCCTGGCTTTTTTGCATTAATTTAGATTTTTTTAATTGCCTCAAAATACTATTTTGTTTACTGGTTTTGGTTCCCTCTTAAAGTTTGCACTCAAAGGTACACCTGCCATCCCCCACCCCTCCAAGGTGGCAGACGGGAGGATGAGGTCTACAACAACAACACTGAAAATGTACACTGAGGTCTATGTGTGCACCGTGTCAGCTTCCTCCCTCCCTCCCTCCCTCCCTGCCTTCCTCCCTCTTTCCCTCCCTCCCTCCTTCCCTCCCTCCCTGCCTTCCTCCCTCCTTCCTGCCCTTCTCCCTTCCTACTTCCCTCCCACCCTCCTCCCTCCCTCCCTGCCTTCCTCCCTCCCTCCCTGCCTTCCTCCCTCTTTCCCTCCCTCCCTCCCTGCCTTCCTCCCTCCTTCCTGCCCTTCTCCCTCCCTACTTCCCTCCCTGCCTTCCTCCCTCTTTCCCTCCCTCCCTTCTTCCCTCCCTCCCTGCCTTCCTCCCTCCTTCCTGCCCTCCTCCCTCCTTACTTCCCTCCCTACTTTCCTCCCTCCTCCCTCCCTACTTCCCTCCCTCCCTCCCTGCCTTCCTCCCTTTCCCTCCCTCCCTCCTTCCCTCCCTCCGTGCCTCCCTTCTGTTTAAGCGATATTGGGCACCTATGTGTGCTAAGTGATATTCTAGACGCTGGGTAGAGCAGTCGCGAACACGCCTTCCTGCCCACACAGAGCTCACATTCTGGTTTGGGAAGAGAGACAATAAAATAATTCAGAAACAGGCCGGGTGCGGCATCTCGCCTGTAATCCCAGCACTTTGGAAGGCTGAGGCAGGCAGATCATCTGAGGTCGGGAGTTCCAGACCAGCCTTGCCAACATGGTGAAACCCTATCTCTACTAAAAATATAAAATCACCGGGCGTGGTGGCGCACGCCTGTAATCTCAGCTACTCAGGAGGCTGAGGCAGGGGAATCGCTTGAGCCCGGGAGGTGTAGGTTGCAGTGAACCGAGATCGCGCCATTGCACCCCAGCCTGGGAAACAAGAGCTAAACTCCGTCTCAAATAATAATAATAATAATTAGGAAACAGCAAGGTGTGGGGTGTGCAGTGCTACCCACACAAAACAGGAGAGAAGAGCCAGGGAGCAGGCTTCAAGTTCTAAGCATGGCAGCCCAGAAAGATGTCATTTAAACCCTCACAGCCACTCTGGCAGAGACAATCTGTGACTTGCCCCAGTTTTCAGATGAGAACACTGAGGTCTGGGCCCTAAGCAGCTTGCCAGAGCCCTGCAGCCAGGAAATGACAAAGCTGGATTCTCAGCCCAGGCAGGCTGGTGCCAGAGAGCTTTTGGGGGCTGGAGGGTGCAGTAGAATCCAGGTGGAATGAGGGAACTGGACGGGTTTACTTTGTGCGCCGGACAAAGCCATCTCCTCCTCCTTGTGGGAAAGGCCAGGCTGGCTCATTCAGAGGTTACTGGTTCCTCCTCCAGAGACTGAGCCCTGGGGATGGGGGTCTGGCTGGGGGGAGGTGGCTGGGAGGGACCGCCACCCTAGGCCCCCTGGCATGCTGCCCAGCAGGGGCCCTTTAAGGCTGGCCATGAGGCAGGCAGCGTGACACCCGCCCAGTGTGCAAGTTCATTCATCACGGGTCCCTGCTGACTCACGCTTATGAAAGTGATTTTCCTGGCCCCGCCCACTGCCTGCGCCGCCTCCTCCCTCCCTGTGAAATACCCTCACTTCCCTCTGGCCTCTCAGAGCCTCTTGGATCCCCACGGGGTAATGGGTGTCCCGATCTCACGGGGGACTCTGTGATCTGTGATCCCCTGACCCTCCTAGAGCACAGCTTGGCCAGGCTCGCCGGGCTCCCGCACCACTGACTGTCAGGTGAGTGTCCGGGGCCAGGCTCCGGGGCAGGGAATCAGGCACATCCCAGGCACCAGTGGCAGGCCCAGCTGGACTGGAGGGTCTGCAGAGCCCTGGCGCCAGGCAGTGATCCCGGGCGGTCCTGAGTGGAGGCCCTCCCCTGGGTTCTCTGGAGCCCGGCAGGATTCTCCCCTACCCCAGATTCCTCCCAGATCCGCAGCTGTGTCCCTGGCACCCTCAGCCAAGCAGCTGCAGCGGCCACAGTCCCAGCGTACCCTGGCCCATGTAACCGCCGTTCCTAGCAGGAAAGAGGGGTGTGGCCAGCCGGGTGTGCCGCCCAGCTGTTCTACGACCACTCTATCGGCAGCCAGGCTGGGTGCCCATGAACAGCCCCCAAGCCCCAGAGGTCCCAGCGACTTAGCTTCTCTCAGGAGGCTCAAGAGTGCGGTGGGTCGGGAGGGCGGCCCCTGGGAGGCTGGGGAGCTGCAGGAGATCCTGGGCTCCAGGTGTGCGGCACTGGGGTGAGGGCTCATCTCTGATAAACAGCAAGTGCCGCTTGCGTGGACAGACCACCTCCTCACACTTTAGCCCCCCCAGAGCTTCATGTCACTTTCTTGGTCTCCCTGTAGTCAGCTGTTTTACTGGAGGGGACTTGGCAGAACTAAGATTTGTCACATGGCCATGGTCTTGGACACTCCTAGGTGACCTGAGGCAAGACGCCCACTCCTCCTGAAGGGCGCTTCTTCCTCTGCACAATGGGGATGAGAAAGCCCACTCTTGGGGTGTCTTCAAAGGCAAATGAGTAAATGGCCACTAGAGGTGCCAAAGAAATGCAGACATACAGGTGTCCCAGAGTCTCAGAGCAGTTTGCAGCTTTAACAACCTCAGAAGTACAAATGCTGCACGCTTGATAGAAATATCAGTCGAAGGTGCAACTGTTTTCATTTCTTTTATCATATTTGCCTTTGTGAAATTTGAAACATCAATTTTTAATGTTAACTTCTTTCCATCTACTGCCGTCTTCAATCAAAGGGAGTTAAAAAGATAACATTAAAAATTGATTCTTCCGACTCCATAAAACTGAAAAGCACAAAAAGAACTGAAATGAAACTTTGGACGCTCTTTTGTAAGTTGGCAGCATACTTGTCTGAGGTAATGGGTGACAGCGTCAAGCTGCTTGGGACTTTGGGGCGTCGTGGGTCACTCTGCACAGGAAGTGACTTCTCAGGTCCAGCCCCTGGGTGGTGACCTCACGTATGTGGCATCCAGAAGCTTCTGTTCAGGTGCCTGAGGACAGTCTCAGGAGGGAGCCCTGGACTTGGAGCCCCAAAGCCCTGGCGGTAAATCAGTGCCCTCTGCTGCCTGCAGAGGGTGGTAAGGGGCAGCCAGTTCTGATTCCTCACTGGCCAACAGGGGCTCCTGCAAGTGTGTTTCTCAGGGTGGTGGGAGGATCCAAAAGAACAAAGGAGGGGCAGGGCATGGCCCAGGGCGGGTGCACTGGGGCAGATGGAGCACGTTGGCTCACCCATTTGGGGAAGGGGTTGGGGTGTCCGGGGGGTCAGCCCACGGGGATCAAATTTTGGTTCCATCGCCCAACGGCTCGATAGCCTCAGGGCATGGCTTCACCTCTCCAAGCCTCAGTCTCCTCATCTGCAAAGTGGGTTGCTAGGAGGATCAAAGGAGGTAATGTGGGGAAGCCCCTTACCAGGAGGTCCCATGCTCCCCAGTGGCTGCTGTTCCCGTGGATCATGATGAGGACTGAGGGGCTCGGAGCCATTCGAGGGTACCAGGAGCAAGCCAGAGAAAGGTACCAGGAGCTAGCCAGAGAAAGCTCTCTGGGACCGGCAGTCCTATTCTCCAAGGCCTCTGGGTATACCCAGCACTCAGGGTCAATGAGAAATGATCCCTTCCCGGCCAGAACACCAGGTCATCAGCTGTCCCTCTGCCTCCCCGCCTGCCACTAGCGCTGTGACAGAGCAGTGGGGGACCCTGGAACAGACACTGCACGTTCCACCCGGCAGAGGGGTCTCAGCAGGAGCTGTCACAGCCCTCGGGGCACAGAGAAGGCTCTGGAGCAGGGCGACCTGGGCTCCGATCCAGCCCGGCCTGTGAAAGCCGGTTCAACCACCTTGCAGACTGTAAAGGGCCGTGAGAAACTCTCTGGCCCTCAGAGTACTTACAACAACCCGATTAAATAAGGTTTCGATTTGTTAATGTGTATTAAGTGTTGAGATCATGCCTGGCACGCAGCCCACTCCACAGAAGTATGGAAATGTCAGCCACGTGCTGCCTTTGTTGTTCTCGTGACTATTACTATTATTATAATTGGTGGCGGCGTCACCCTGAAATCCCCTCGCCAGGCAGGCATCCTGAGGCCTTGCAGGGAGCCGGGCAGGAAGAGGCCATGTGGTCCCTGGCGACTGCAGGATGTCACCTTCCTTCTCTCCGGAAAGGGAGGAGGAGGTCTTGGGTGCTGGGCATACGGGCTTGCCTAGACAGGACACGGAAGCTGTCCCTGGCCCCCGCCCCAGCGGAGGCAAGGAAGGCTGCGCTCAGGGGAGCAGAGAGCACCAACACAGGGGTCCCTGACAGACCCCTTCCCTGCTGGGCTCATCCTCACCCTCGGAGCCTCCTTCTCCTCACCTGCAAGACGGAGGTGACAGGGCTCACCTGTCAAGGCTGCTGAGCGGGCTGGATGCTACTGCTTCGATGCAACCTCCTTCCCACTGTAGAGTGCTGTGAGAAGGTCAGTTGTTGTCACTGCGGGGGCAACACTCGGGTCCTCTCAGTGGCCCATCTGTATGGCAGTCTCTCATCCATCTCCTCGGAGCCTGCCTGGAGGTGGACGATGGTGTTTCTGTCACCCTGCGCACATCGGAGGCCACACACTGGTCTCAGCTGTGTTTGGCTGGCCTGTTAAGGATCTTCCAAAACTGTGCTTTCATTCATTGCGCACTTCTTCAAAGCAGATAATTCGCATAGAAATCCAGATTCCCACTTTCTCTGGAAGAATTCTGGAGGCAGGTGACCCTGGGCCCCCACCCCTGGCCACTCTGGATGGTCCAAGCCCAGTGCCCTCCCACTCAGTCTTTCCCCTGTGAGTGTGGCACCTGGATCTCCATGGGGGACAGGCCGAATGGCGTGGGTGGTGGCACTGGCAGGGCCTTGGCACCAGTGAGCCCTGGGTTTCAAAGCCAGCTGCATGACACTGAGAAGCTTATGCGACCTCTCTGAGCCCTGTTCACACATCTGTGGAATGGGACATTAACACGGCCAGGACTGCACAGGGTCAGTGTGAGGCGGATATGAGAAAAAGCATGTCAAATACCCGGTACAGAGTAAGTGCCAAATGCTCACCATCCCTGTGCCCACAAGGGTGTTGCCTTGTGGCTCTCAGGATGGCAGCGTGTGGCCCTCGGGTGAGGCTAGTGTCCTCTGCGAGCTGGTGTAGGGGAGAAGGTGGGTCTGATGCCCCTCTGGGCACCGGCAGCTCTAGGACCAGCACCTGAGTCCCTTTGAGCGATTTGGGCCTGGGGCCAGCAGAGGGCGCAGCTGCCCCAGAGATGGCAGGTTCACCGGCACGTCCCCAAACCTGGCCACTGCTTCCATTTCCCCAAGTCCAGCCCAGCCCCTGGGGCAGGCCACAGCGCTGGCCCTTTCCCCGTGGTAAATTCACTCCAGGCAGGTGCTTCCCGTCTGTGACCCCACTGCGTCCCTCAACCATCCTAGGAGGTAGGGACCCACTGCTTCCATTTTACAGATGAGGAAACTGAGACCCAGAGAGGCCCAGGAATGGGATAGGGAGCAACTTACCAGGGCTGGGTGACGACTCCAAAGTCCACCAGGCCACACTGGGACTCGAGGGCTGTGGCCCACAGAAGGGCCTGGCAGGGCTTGTTCCTGGGTTGGCCAGGAACGGCCTCTCGGGAAGACAGATAACGAGCTTCGGGGACTGTTGCTGCTCCAGTGAGATGGGAGAGCAGAGTGAGGCTCAGAGGGACAGTGGCTGCCTGGGGCAACCAGGCCAGAGGAGGGAAGGTCACGTCCTGCATGACCGGGGAGGGGTGGGGCAGACGGGCTGTTCGGAGCAGAGGCTGTGTGGGAGCAAGAAGGGAGTCCCATCAGATATGCCTCACGGGGACCCCAGACAAGACCCTAGGGGCCACAGGAGGCCACCCTAGCTGGAAGGTGAAGTGGCTGTGTCGACACCCAGGCCTCACCCAAACGGGCTCTTCCTTCCCCTCTCCCCCGCTCCAGGTCCACCGCCAGCCCCAAGCCCCCCACCAGCCATGAGCTCCTCTGGAAAGGACCACCTCGGCGCCAGCAGCTCAGAGCCCCTCCCAGTCATCATCGTGGGTGAGTGTCAGCCGCAGCCAGGGAGGGGCTCCACTGAGCCTTCCGGGTACCCCCCAGGTCTGAGGGCAGGAGCTGGGCAAGTCCAGGCCTGGCCTTTTTTTTTTTTTTTTGTATTTCGGGGTTTTTTGTTTGTTTGTTTTTGTTTTGAGACAAAGTCTCACTCTGTCACCCAGGCTGGAGTGCAGTGGTGCGATCTTGGCTCACTGCAACCTCCGCCTCCCGAGCTAAAGCGATTCTCCTGCCTCAGCCTCCCGAGTAGCTGGGATTACAGGTGGCTGCCACCACGCCCAGCTAACTTTTGTATTTTTAGTAGAGACGGGGTTTCGCCATGTCAGCCAGGCTGGTCTCGAACTCCTAACCTCAAGTGATCTGCCTGCCTCAGCCTCCCAAAGTGCTGGGATTATAGGTGTGAATCACCATGCTTGGCCCAGGCCTGGCCTCTTTACAGTGGTCTTTAAATTAAGCCATTGAGCATTTACTATGTGGCCAGTGCTAGGCTTAGCCGTTTATAAACTATCATTCCCTTTTACACCTCCGAGAACCCAGGGCTCTAGAACACACCCATCAGCTGGAGGCAACCCAGCGTGGGGCAGGGAGGCCTGGTCCTGAGCCCACAGTGGTCCCATGACTACCCTGTGCCCAGCACTGTGCTAGGTGCCCACACGAGAGGACACACAGCAGTAGCTTATGATTCCTGTCCTCTGTCTGCAAAAATGGGGACAGATGACCCCCCAGTATGCAGGCGTCCAGTTGAGCCACGTGAGATGGTCATTTCAGTAAGGCAAAAACAGATGGGTGCCTGTGATTTCTTATGGTTCCTCCTGGTATCCTACATATGAGTAATATTCTGAATCAGATGAGATAAGGAGAGGGGAAAGGACAGATAAAAAGAGAAGCGCTATCACAGGGCTGTGCCTGGTGAATTGCCCAGGAAGCACCACAGATGGTGGCGCAGTTCTTCAGACATGCAAGCAGCAGACCCAACAGGTGGCCCGGCACCCCTGAATGCCCACGAGCACCCACCACTCAAGCTCGCCCCCAGGCCACGTAGCAGTCTGTGCTACATTCCCTCATCCATCTGACCTAGTTGTTAGCAATCTCAGAATCTCAGTCATGTTGTCAGAGGTTCCCTCTGTCTGGGTTTTAATCCTGGCTCATCTACCTTCCAGCCGTGTGACCACGGGCAAGTTACTTAACCTCTCTGTACACATTTCCTCAAGGATAAAAGGAGGAAAAGAGTAGCGCTTACCTCAATGAAGCTATTGTGAGGCTATTGCGAAAGCTCTCAGTACAATTCCTGGCACAGAAGAAGCTCTCAGCAGTTGTCCATTCGTTCTTTTTTAAATTATCATTAGGCATAGTGTCTGGCACAGGCTAAGGGCTTAATCAATATTTTATTTTTATGAATGAAGGATAAATGAATGAATGTGCCACATCTAGATCAAAGCGTTCCACAGTAGTGTCTCCCACCTGAAAAGGCCACCCCCTTTAACCTCCACCCTCTGTCCCCAGGTAACGGCCCCTCTGGTATCTGCCTGTCGTACCTGCTCTCCGGCTACACACCCTACGTGAAGCCAGATGCCGTCCACCCACACCCCCTGCTGCAGAGGAAGCTCACCGAGGCCCCAGGGGTCTCCATCCTGGACCAGGTGGGTCAGCCTGGGGCCGGAGCTCTGGGGAGGACACACCCACCCTTGGAAAACTACCGCAGCTTTCCCAGGGAGGAACAAAAGTGTGTGTTTGCTGGAAACAAGACCAAACACAGAATTCAAGAGTCCACAAAGTCAGCCACGGAGATCATGAAAGAGAAATCAGAGACCCACAAATGCCACATGGTCTAGGACTCACTATACCCTAGACCTGTGGTTCTCAAGGAGGGGATGATTTTTCTCCTCGGGGGCACCTGGCAATGTCTGGCGACAATTTGGGTTGTCATGGCAGGGTGGCGGTACTACCAAATCTAGCAGGGTGGAGGCCAGGGATGCTGGCAAACGTCCAACACTGCACAGGACAGCGAGGGTGGTGGAACTGAAATATCTGCGGTGGAGTTTCTCAACCTTGGCCCCACTGACATTTGGATGACTTTGTTGTAGCTACAAAGAACGATCTGGCTCAAATGTCAGTGGGGCTAAGGTTGAGAAACTCTGCCACAGATATTTCAGTCCCACTACCTCCTGCCCACAAGGGTTTGCAAATCCTCCCTCCATACCCTTGTTTTCCACTGTGCCCCTCCACGACCTCCCCTTGTTGACCTCCCTCGTCAGGCAGCGTACATCCTCCTGTTCCCCTCCCGCCCAAGTTGGGGATGAGGAAATAGGTCTTGACCATTTGATCTGGATCAGTATTTTTCAAAATGCTCTCCATAGAATACTAGTTCCTCAGTATAATATACAGAGAAAAATGACCCCACTCCAGTAAAACAGGGACACACTGGGCTTGTCAAAATTAAACAGGTAAATGATGGATGGCTGCAGGACTTGTCAGAACCTGCCTGCATTATCTACTGTTAAGAGGCAGCACCGCCGGCCGGGCGCGGTGGCTCACGCCTGTAATCCCAGCACGTTGGGAGGCTGAGACGGGCGGATCACGACGTCAGGAGATCGAGACCACGGTGAAACCCTGTCTCTACTAAAAATACAAAAAATTAGCCAGGCACGGTGACGGGCGCCTGTAGTCCCAGCTACTCAGGAGGCTGAGGCAGGAGAATGGCGTGAACCCGGGAGGTGGCGCTTGCAGTGAGCCGAGATCGTACCACTGCACTCCAGCCTGGGCGGCAGAGCGAGACTCCGTCTCAAAAAAAAAAAAAAAAACAAAACAAAAACAAAGAGGCAGCACCTCCCCGGCTGATCTGACCACGCTGATATTAGGGTAGGGATGTAGGCTCAGGCAATCGCCCCAGTCTCATCTAAGCTTGCCCATTTGCTCTGTACTCTGGGGCCCTTGGCCTCCTGGAAAGCCCTCAGAATGAGAGCTTCAAACCGCCCCCAGTGTGCGCATCTCTCTGAGACCCTCCAGTGCCACGGAAACGGCCCAGCCCCAATCCCCACATTCCTGCCCAGCCTGAGACTCTGGGAAGATGACCCCGCTCTCCTCCAGCAGCCCCTCTGACCTGTGCCCCCCTCCAGGACCTGGACTACCTGTCTGAAGGCCTCGAAGGCCGATCCCAAAGCCCCGTGGCCCTGCTCTTTGATGCCCTTCTGCGCCCGGACACAGACTTTGGGGGACACATGAAGTCGGTCCTCACCTGGAAGCACCAGGAGGAGCACGCCATCCCCCATGTGGTCCTGGGCCGGAACCTCCCCGGGGGAGCCTGGCACGTAAGTGGGCAGCGAGGGCATGCCTTGTGGGGGGGGGCTGTCTCCCTCATTCTCCCCACTTGGAGCTGGGACTCTGGCATCTCCCTTTCCTCATTCTCCACCCCGCAACCCTGCCTCTCCCTCCTCCCTCCACCCAGCCCCAACCAAGGCCTCCCATGCCCTCTAGCCCCAAATGGGTTCAGGTTAGCAGAGGCCTGGACCAAAGTGTTCCTTTTCCTGCAGTCCATCGAAGGCTCCATGGTGACCCTGAGCCAAGGCCAGTGGATGGGGCTCCCGGACCTGGAGGTCAAGGACTGGATGCAGAAGAAGCGAAGGTGAGGCTGCCCCAGGACGCCTTGGGGGACACGGAAGGTTGGGCCTGTGAACCCAGAAAATCTGAGACAGGTCTCAGTTACTTTAGAAAGTTTATTTTGCCAAAGTTGAGGACACGCCCATTACACAGCCTCAGGAAGTCCTAAGGACGTGTAGCCAAGGTGATCGGGCACAGCTTGGTTTTAAACACTTTAGGGAGACATGAGACGTGAATCAATATTTGTAAGAAGTACACTGGTTCGGTCTGGAAAGGTGGGCCAACTGGAAGCAAAGGCAGGAAGCGGGGAGGGGCTTCCAGGTCACAGGTAGGTGAGAGATAAACAGTTGCATCCTTTTGAGGTTCTGATGAGCATCTCCAAATGAGGCGATCAGATATGCATCTATCTCCGTGAGCAGAGGGGTGACTGAATAGAAGGGGAGGCAGGTTGACCCTCAGCAGTTCTCACCTTGACTTTTCCCTTTAGCTTCGTGATTTGGGGGGCCCCAAGATTTATTTTCCTTTCACAGGCCCCCCACACTGAGCCCAGGAGCCAGAGGTACAGGGGTTTTAGAGTGCATCTGGTCTGTCTTCCTCTTCTTCCAGAGGGGGAAACTGAGGCTCAGATAGGGAAAGGACTTGTCCAGCCCACATGAGTGGAGCTGAGCAACAGAGCTGGGCTCCCCCGATGACCCCCTGTCCCGTGCAAGCAGCAGACCATCCTGTCACATGGCCCCCAACTGGGCCTCCCTGGAGTGCCCCAGCCCCTAAGGAGGGGGTAACAGCTGGCCCCTGACCCTCACGCCCTGCCCCATGCCTCTGGCACAGGTCCCCCAGTCCGTGGTCTCCCTTCAGCCCCTCGGTCTATTCTGAGCCTGGCCTAGAACCATCTTTCTGGGTCAGCTCACAGGGTGACTTTCTTTTTTCTTCTTTTTTTTAATGCTTTTGCTACAGGTGAGTTTCATCCTTAACCATGAGCCCACAAGTTGGGTAAACTAACTCACCTGAGGTCATGCAGATTATTGGAAATGGAGAAGGAAAACAGCTCACCCGAAACGCACACTTCTCCCCACCCTTTCACTGCTGGGGTATTTTCTCCCCATCTGGCTTCCTGCCCCATCATGGCCACCCTAGAGAAATGGTTTGTGAACCCTGAATATCTGAGACAGGTCTCAGTCAATTTGGGAAGTTTAATTGCCAAGGTCGAGGATGCATGACCATGACACAGCCTCAGGAGGTCCTGATAACATGTGCCCAAGGTGGTCGGGGCACAGCCTGGCTGTGTACATTAGGGAGACTTGAGACATCAATCAATATATGTAAGATGGACATTGGTTCCGTCCAGAGGCGGGACAACTCCAGCAGGGAGGGTTTCCAGGTCTCCAACAGGTGAGGGACAAACGGTTGCATTCTTGAGTTTCTGATGAGCCTTTCTGAAGCAGGCAATCAGATGTGCATTTATCTCAGTGAGCAGAGGGAAGACTTTGAGTAGGATGGGAGGCAGCTTTGCCCTAAGCAGTTGCCTGCTTGACTTTTCCTTTAACTTAGTGATTCGGGGGCCCAAGATTGATTTTCCTGTCACAGTTTCAATCACTGAATAAAGGAGTTCCAGCCCCTGCTCCTCCCAGGTGTGTCCACCCAAGTGAGAAGCTGCCCCAGCGCAGATGCCCGGGTGCCGTCTGCCTTTTGGGAAGCCCGGCTTCCTCTGCCCCCAGGGCTGTGACCCGGCTTGTGTCCCCAACGGCAGGCACTCCAGGCGTCCCCCTCCAGGCCTCACTGTCTCTTTGATGCAAAGACTCTTCTGCATGTTTGGCAGGAAGACACCCAGGTTTGTGTAGCTACGTGTTAGTAGGCAGCCAGAAACTTGCATTTCACATGTAAGCATAGCCTTTCATAGCCTACGTTTGCGTTTTCACATTCTATCCCAAGTATTTCATGTGGCAATGTCACAGCGTTCAAAACCATCCTTTTACGTGGCCTCACAATATTCCCAAAGGCGGGTGAGCATCCCCAGTCCGGCAAATCACCAAATGCTTATTATGTGCCAGGCCTTGGGCTTAGACATCAGAGCACAAAACCACTGCAGACACACCCCCTGCCCTCACGGCGCTGCCAAGGTTACCCAGCCCCTGCCAGCCCTGGAGCGTTCATTCTTTCCATTGTGTCATTATTATAAATAACTCCGCACAGAACATGCTCTTGGGACCGTTCTGTATCACAACCTCTACAAAAACTGAGAAAAGGAGAATGGCGGCCCACAGAGATAAATTCCAGGGTCACAGACGAGCTGCGCTGGGTTGACTGGCACGGCCTTGGAGGTCCATTGCCAGCTCCTGCTACATGTAGCCAGACAGCAGGTGGCACAGGATTCTCCCCTAAGGGAGTTCATCCTGAACCATAAGTCCACAAGCTGGGTAAATTAACTCATCTGAGGTCACACAGTGAGATACAGGAAGGTGCTAGGATGATGCCAAAGCCTGTCATTCAACCCCCACAAGAATGGGCCTACAGTCTCTGCCCCTGGAAAGAGTGACAATTAAAACAACAACAACAATAATAAAATACCTCCTGCTGCTGTGTGGGCTGGGAATGATGGTGAGTGCCTCACGTGGGAGTCTTTAAATCAACTTTTAAATTGACTACATATGGGCCGGGTGCAGTGGTGCGAGCCTGTAATCCCAGCACTTTGGGAAGCCGAGGCCGGTGGATCACTTGAGGTCAAGAGTTCGAGACCAGCCTGGCCAACACGGCAATACCCTATCTCTAATAAAAATACAAAAATTAGCCAGGCTTGGCGCTGCACGCCTGTAGTCCCAGCTACTCAGGAGGCACAGGCATGAGAATCGCTTGAGCCCAGGAAGCGGGGGCCGAAGTAAGCTGAGATCACGCTACGGCACTCCAGCCTGGGCAGCAGAGTGAGACTCTGTCTCAAAAAATAATAATAAAATAAAATTTAAAAAATTAGCTACGTATAGAAAAGTACGTAACTCCTGTGAGTACCGGTTGATGAAATTTCTCAAGGTAAGCACAGAGAATCAAGAAACCGACCTTCTCCCCAGAAGCCCCCATGCCCTTTCCGACCAGGACCCCCTTCCCCATCCCCGGAGGTAACCCCTCTCTTGATGTCCAACTCCATAGATGAGTTCTGCCTGTTTCTGAACTCTATAAAAACAGAATCATACCATATTTAATCCTTTGAGGTGACAATCATGGTGGCCCATCCTCACGTGGCACTTCCTTCCAGTCAGGTTCCATCCTAAGCCCTTTGTTTTTATCGGCTCACCAAATTCTCTCCACGACCTCACGAAATAGGTCCTGCCACCAACATCTTCCTCATTTTGCAAACTGGGGAAACAGACACAGCTCCCTGATGGCAGAGTCAGGACTCGAGCCCAGGCAGTGTGGCTCTGGAGGCTGCACTCTGAACCCCGCCCTACACCACCCTACACTACCCTATACCACCTCTCCTGAGGGAGGCACCCTTGTTAGCTCCATTTTACAGAAGAGGAGACTGAGGCTTGGAGAGGTTGAATTACCTGGCCCAGTCCTACAGCTATAGCCTAGTCCAGCTCCAGGGCCTGATACCGCCCTGGACCTCTCCCATCCCACCCAGCCCCCCAACCCTTAACAGTGTCTGACTCTGGCCTCCTGCATCCTCCCCAACAGAGGCCTTCGCAACAGCCGGGCCACGGCCGGGGACATTGCCCACTACTACAGGGACTACGTGGTCAAGAAGGGTCTGGGGCATAACTTTGTGTCCGGTGCTGTTGTCACAGCCGTGGAGTGGGGGACCCCCAATCCCAACAGCTGTGGGGCCCAGGACTCCAGCCCCCTCTTCCAGGTGAGCGGCTTCCTGAGCAGGGACCAGGGCCGGCAGCCCTTCTCGCTGTGGGCCCGCAACGTGGTCCTCGCCACAGGCACGTTCGACAGCCCAGCCCGGCTGGGCATCCCCGGGGAGGCCCTGCCCTTCATCCACCATGAGCTGTCCGCTCTGGAGGCGGCCACAAGGGTGGGTGCGCTGACCCCGGCCTCGGACCCTGTCCTCATCATTGGCGCGGGGCTGTCAGCGGCTGATGCAGTCCTCTACGCCCGCCACTACAACATCCCGGTGATCCATGCCTTCCGCCGGGCGGTGGACGACCCCGGCCTGGTGTTCAACCAGCTGCCCAAGATGCTGTACCCTGAGTACCACAAGGTGCATCAGATGATGCGGGAGCAGTCCATCCTGTCACCCAGCCCCTACGAGGGTTACCGCAGCCTCCCCGGGCACCGGCTGCTGTGCTTCAAGGAAGACTGCCAGGCCGTGTTCCAGGACCTCAAGGGTGTCGAGAAGGTCTTTGAGGTCTCCCTGGTGCTGGTCCTCATCGGCTCCCACCCCGACCTCTCCTTCCTGCCTGGGGCAGGGGCTGACTTTGCAGTGGACCCTGACCAGCCACTGAGCACCAAGAGGAACCCCATTGACGTGGACCCCTTCACCTACCAGAGCACCCGCCAGGAGGGCCTGTACGCCATGGGGCCGCTGGCCGGGGACAACTTCGTGAGGTTTGTGCAGGGGGGAGCCCTGGCTGTCGCCAGCTCCCTGCTAAGGAAGGAGACCAGGAAGCCACCCTAACACCC
This sequence comes from Papio anubis, assembly GCF_008728515.1. NCBI lineage: Eukaryota > Metazoa > Chordata > Mammalia > Primates > Cercopithecidae > Papio > Papio anubis. The sequence continues at coordinate 6,041,790 of NC_044993.1, read as the reverse complement.
GGCCAGACCTGCTGGCGCCCAGGCCCTGAGAGGACAAAGATGACCACATCTCTGCTGGATGTAGGGTCCGTCCAAAGATGCCCCAGGGAGGGGTGTCAGCCCACATAGCTGACCTTTGGGGTCAAGAGGAGTAGGGATCCCAGTGTCTGAGGTGGTAACAGTGGCCGCAGGCCAGGGTCAGCCTAGACCTAGGATTTGGGGGTAAAGCTGCTGGTGTGAGCTGGGATCACCAGGACCAGCTGAGCACCCAGCAGGAGACCTGTAGGCCTGCGCCTTCCAGAAGCAGGTCCCAAATAAAGCCAGTGCCCACCTGCACTCATGCGTCTGAGGACTCTGTGCTCAGGGAGGGAGCTGTGTTCCTGGGACCCTGCACTGGGCTCAGGGGAAGGGAGGGAAGGCGATTGGGGGAGGAGTCCTGGGGCATGTGGTCCTGGATGAGGTCCATGACTGGGGCCTTGGGGTACAAAGGATGGTGCCCCAAGTGTGGGGGCAGTTGAGCGGGCAGCTGTACTACAGCCTGGGGGTGGCAGTGGCGGGTGTGTGCAGGGAGTGGTGTCCCGGAGGGCACTGCAGTTCTGCACCCCACCCCCACAGTCTGTCCCCTCTCCTCTCTGTTCTGCCACGTGGCTTCCTTTCAGTCCCTCCTGCTGGCCAGGTCCCTGCCTGCCGCAGGGCCTTTGCACAGAGGGTCCCCAGCCCAGGACAGTTTCTTCTTTAATTCCTCTTCCTTGGGGTCTCTCAGCGTAAGAATCACTTCCTCTAGGAAGCCTCTTCTGACACAAATCCCTCCACTGCCATCGCAGCAAAGACTCCTCTCATGGTCCAAGGTGCTACCTTTTCATAGCAGTTCAGTTTTTATTTTTCTATTTTTTTGAGACAGAGTCTCATTTTGTTGTCCAGGCTGGAGTGCGTGGTGCTTGGTTCACTACAACCTCTGCTTCTGAGTTCAAACGATTCTCCTGCCTCAGCCTCCCAAGTAGCTGGGATTACAGGTGCCTGTCACCTCACCCAGCTAGTTGTTTTATTTTTAATAGACAGGGGTTTCACCATGTTGGCCAGGCTGGTCTTGAACTCCTGACCTCAAGTGATCCGCCCTCTTTGGCTCTCCAAAGTGCTGGTATTACAGGCATGAGCCACCACACCCTGCCAGCAGTTCAGTTTTAATTGTTCATTTATTTGTGGAATCATTTCACTGTTTGGCTCTGCCCACTCGGATGTAAGCTCCAGGAGCTCCAGGAGGCCAAGTACACCATCTGTTTTGCCCATTGCTGGAACTCAGCACTTGGGCACCTGCCTGGCACCTAGTGGGTTCTCCTTAATTCATCTTTTAAATGAATGGGTGGATGGATGGATAGATGGGAGGATGGTTGGATGGATGGGAGGATGATGGGTAGGTGGACGGGAGGGAGGGTGGGTGGGTGGATGGATGGGAGGGAAGATGGACGGATGGATGGATGGGAGGATGGTGGGAGGATGGATGGATGAATGGATGGGAGGGTGGGTGGGTGGGTGTATGGACAGACAGATGGGCAGGCGGGCAGATGGATGGACGGATGGATGGATGGATGGATGGATGGATGGATGGATGGATGGATGGATGGATGGATGGAGGGATGGTGGTGGGTGGATGGATGGATGAATGGATGGGCCGGTGGGTTGGTGGATGGATGGATAGATGGATTGATGGACAGGTAGGCTGGCGGATGGATGGATGGGTGGTGGTGGATGGATGGATGGATGGATGGAGGGATGGTGGTGGATGGATGGATGAATGGATGGGCCGGTGGTGGATGGATGGATAGATGGATTGATGGACAGGTAGGCGGGCGGATGGACGGACGGGTGGGTGGGTGGATAGATGGATGGGTGGATGGAGGGAAAGATAAATGGTGGAATGGAAGGAAGAATGGAAAGGAAGGGAACAAACAGTGGAGGGTGGAAAATAAACAGGGTGGAAAACATGGAGCGCCGGAGGGTGCCTGGCTGGACATCTGCAAGCCTGCCCTGGAGGCCGCGAGTGGGAGGGGGGACTTTAGAAGCGGGGACAAAAGAGACTTCTGTAGAGTGATCCCCAGGGGCGCCGCCCCGCCCCCAGGCCCCACCTAACCCGCGCCTCTGGGTAGCCCCATCTGTGGCTGCGCCCGCGCCCCTTAGCCCCGGCGGGCGCCTGGTCTCGGCGCCGCCGGGGGTGGGGCGGCGGGGAGCGGCACGTAATTCATCTGGTTGTTCGCCCCGGCGTTGCCGGGCTGTCCCGCGGTGGCCGCGGGGAAGCGGGAGAGAGGGCGGGCAGCGCGGCCGGCGCGGGAGGGGGTCGCGGGGCGGGCCGCGGCCGGCGGGGTCGGCGGGCTTCCGGCGGCGGCGGCGGGCGCGGCGCGATGTGCGAGCGGGCGGCGCGCCTGTTCAGGGCCGGCGCGCACAGGCTGCTCCGGGAGCCACCGCAGCAGGGCCGGGCGCTGGGCGGGCTGCTGCGCTGGGTGGGCGCCAGGATGGGCGAGCCCCGGGAGCCGCTGGCCCCCGCCGTCCCCGCGGACCCCGGCCCAGCCTCGCCGCGCGGGGGCACCGCCGTCATCCTGGACGTGAGTACGCGCCGGCCGGGACCCGGAGCCCCCTCCGCCCCTCGGGCGGACCCCGACGCCGCGACTCGCGAGGCCCCCCCTACCCGGGCAGGAGACCCCCAGCCCCTTTGCGTGCCAGAGCGGGAGCCCCCAGCCCCGCCACGTCCAGGCCGGTCTCCAACCCAGTTGTCTCCCTGGGCCGGGAGACCCCCTCCGCCCCTCCACCCGCACTTCTCCGAGTCCCTGCCTGCCCACAGTGAGGACCCGTGAGCCCCCGGACCCGGCCACTGTCCCCCTAGTTTTGTCCAAGCCAACCCCCCACCCTTTACCCCGCGGGACCGGAGTCCCTCGCCGCCTCCAGCCCCCTCCTCCTCCCTCGCTGCCTCCAGCCCCCTCCTCCTCTCCATCCCGGCTCCTGTCCGGAGCGATACTTTTCAGAGGCCCCTAACAACCCCTACCTCTAGCCCACCTCTCTTCGCTCTAGACCCTGAGCCCCTGCTCATCTCACGCCCAAAGACCCTTTGCCCCAGCTACTGCCACTTTAAAAGTGAAGCTCCCTCCCCACCTTCTGTCTTCTCGGCTCCTTTAGAGCCAGAGCCATCGCCCATCAGCCCTGAGCCAGTACCTCTCTGGTCTTCCCCACCCCGCCCCCTTCCATTCCAAGCCCTCTCCTGTCTTCTGTTCCCTTCCCCACACCCCTCTACCCTAGCGAGAGCTGGGTCCTCTTCATGGGCCAGACTCACCCCTCACCACCCCTCCTAACTCCCCTGGGACGCAAACCACCCACCTCTAGGAAGCCCACCTCACCCTCCCGCCCACCCCACCCGGGAGGGAGCGGCTTGGAGGAGGAGGACTTCTCCCGGCAGAGAGCACTAGGAGGAGGTGGAGGGGGCTTCTGGGGGTGTGGACTGCGTGTTTCAGCGAGGGTCCTTCTGGGGTGGCGCTGGGGGCTGCCTCTGCCTGTGTGGTGGATTTCTGGGAGAGTGGTGGGTGTGTGTGAATGTGTGTACACGCGTGTACAGCAGATCCCTGTGAGTGCCGGGGGCTCCTTCCCTTCCTCTCTCCTCTTTCCTGCTCCTGGAACCCTTGGCAGGGTCTGGACTCGGGGCGGGGGGGTGCTGGACACAGCAGGGGAAGCTCTAGAGTGCCACACTCACAGGCACACACACACACACACACTCGCACACAACCAGAGAAACACCTGTGCAGCCACACACACACACCCCACCCCGTCTCAGGACCCCCACAGAGCTCCCACTGAAAGTCCTAGGCAGAGCCCTGCAGGCCCAGGCTGCCCTGCACGGAAGCCCTGCCCAGTAAGGGTGGGGGCTCTGAGCCTCCATCTCCTCACCAGCCAAATGGAGTGATGAGCGGGGGCGGGGCGAGGGGTGCTCCTGCGGACTCCTGGAGCTGGCTGACATTACCAGGTGTCAGCCCTGCCATGTCACTCATGTGTTCAGCATTCCTGCCCAGAGGCGGCACCTGCCTGGTGCCTGGCCTCAGGGGGATCTGGGACACCCAGATAGGGCCCCAGCTTTGAGGAACCTTGCCCAGTCAGGAACAGGGCTGCAGGGTGCCCAGGCTGGATCTTTGAGGAGGGCCTGGGGGTCTGAGGTTCAGCCGGGAGGAGGGGTGATGTTTGAGAGGCCCTTCCGTGCTTCAGTCTCACCGCCCAGGTGCCTGGAAATGACCGAGGGTGCCCCTGTCTCGTTGCTTGGAGGGATGGGGGTGGAGGGCATCTGTCCTTTACCCTAAGGCGAGGACAGAGGGTGGAAGGGTCAGAGTGAGTATTACCTCCTCCTCCATGGCTGACCTGGCCCCAGCAGCCCTCCCTGGTGTCGGGAAATGTGCACATGTTGCTGCCCCTCCGTGGGTCTCCGCACCCTCCTTGCTACACCAAGCCAGTGAGATTGGGGTGGGGGCCACCCCAGACCCTGGGATCCTTCTCAGGCTTTAAAGTGCTGGTGGGCCAGGCACCGTGGCTCGTGCCTGTAATCCCAGCACTTTGGGAGGCCGAGGCGGGTGAGTCACCTGAGGTCAGGGGTTCGAGACAGCCTGACCAACAAAGTGAAACCCCGTCTCCACTAAAAAATACAAAAATTAGCCAGGCATTGTGGCAGGTGCCTGTAGTACCAGCTACTCGAGAGGCTGAGACAGGAGAATTGCTTGAACCTGGGAGGCAGAGGTTGCAGTGAGCCAAGATCGCATCACTGCACTCCAGCCTGGGCAGCAGAGCGAGACCCCATCTCCAAAAATAACAAATAAAAAGTGCTAGTGAATCAGTCCCCTTAGGATCTGGTTACGGTGAAAGGTCTGACTCCACTACAGTGCAGAGTAGGTGGGACCCCCGAAGAGCTCCTGTGAATAGCAAGGTCTTAGCACACAGGTGTCAACATTGTGCCTGGGAAGCTTTAAATATGCTGAAATCAGAGCGGGCCTCACAACAGCTGATTCAGTCACCCTGGGGTGTGGCCTGGGCTGAGGAGGTTTGAAAGCTCTCCAGGTGATGGTGTTGGAATGGGCGGAAAGCTGCCTTCGAGCCTCAGCCTGGCAAGCGGCACTGCCAGCCAGACCTTGAGGGAAGGGGAGCAGCTCTAGCCCAGGGATTTGGATGTCACTGGAAAGGCAGGAAGAGGAGGCACCTGGTCTGTAGGTTCAGGCCAGCCTTGGAGCTGCCCTTCACCCATCCCTGCCTCATGCAGCCAGAACCTCGTCTGTGGCTGCTTTTCTGAGCTCTTGGCGTCCTGTTTCTCCTCCTGCACCCCAAAATTAACACAGTCCTGCCTGTGGCTGGCATTGTCACCAGGCCTTGCAAACACCTCCGTCGGACTTATCCCAACCTGCCTGGAAACACACCAGGGGTTCTGGAAGGACTGCAGTGGTAAAGGTTGCGGCGCTCCCTGGGACACTGATTCGGAGTGTGGTTGTATGCAGCTGAGCGTTTGGCGGTGGTTGAAGCCGCGTGGACTGATGACTGTGGATGCACACCTGCAGGGATGGCCGTAGGCCTGCGTGTGTCTGTCAGCATGGCTGGGGGCAGGCTGGTGGTACTGGCAGCCGCTTCCGCGTGGGCAAGGGGAAGGCCTCTGCCTGCAACATCCCTCTCCCGTTGGCCCTGGATCCCAGCCCAGGGATGGGGAGAGGGAAGAGGGGCTCAGCTTCCCAAGACCCGAAGCTGCTCCTAGGAGAAGAGAAGGATCCCAGTATCCGGTCAGAGGCCGCCGGAAGGGCTTGCCTCTCCCTGGCCCAGGGCTGACTCACCTCTCTTTTCTGCAGATTTTCCGCCGTGCGGACAAAAATGGTGAGTTTCCCTTCCACGCAGTCTGCCACCCCGCTCCTTCTGTCCTTGTGCTTCATGGGGAAGGGATCAGGGATAGGAGACATGTGCAACCTTGAGCCTAAAGGCTTGGAGCGCAGGGGTCTGAAGTTAGAAGGCCAAATCCTTCTGCTGCTCTGTGCCTCAGTCTCCCCATCTGTAAAATGGGAATCCTAGTAGGGCCTACTTAGCAGGGACACCTCCACTCGAGGGCTCAATGAGTCATGTCTGTGATGCCAAGAACAATGGCTGGCTGTGGTAAGTGCTGGGTGTACTTTAGGCCTTTTCCTAGCTGGGTTGGACCAGAGGAGCCCAGGCTAGGGCTCAGAAACCCTCCTTTAAAGGAAGCCCCCAGCTTCACGCTAGGCCCTTTACAAACCTTGGTGCACTTCTTTGTAGCAACCTGAGCAGTCAGTGCTCTTGCCTCTGTTGACACCATAGCGACCCAGAGAGGTTAAGCAATTTGCCCCAGGGTTGCCCAGCTGCATGAAAGAAGTGGAGGTTCTCCTGCAGACCCGGGCCCTTTTCCCCTTATCTCTCAGCCTCTTCAAAACTGTGAGCAGCATCTTGTGGCCACGGAATCCATAGCACTCCACTTCTCCCGACTCCTTGGAAGGGCTCCACTTGGAGAAGGAGCCCAGGCCTTGAGAATAAGCGCGGTTAGGAAGGCCCAGCTGAGCCTCAGCTAACACAAAGCACCACACCTTCTTAAAAATACCATACAGGTGCAACGCAACTCACCATGGACTTGTACCAAGACACATTCCCTCTGTGGGCCTTGGTTTTCCCGCGGGTAAAGTGGGGCAGTAACACTTGCCCTGCCTCTTTCCCTGGGTTTTTGGGAAAAGCCAGAAAGGGGGTGTAGGTGACAAATGTGTTTAAAGAGAATTGAGTGCTCCTGGTATGTTCATTCATTGAGAAAATCCACATCAAGTACCAAGCCTGTGCCAGGGGAAGAGCAGGCAACAGAGACCCTGTGACCTGCCCCGGGGCCCTTGGTCCTCAACACCTGTGGCTCCGGTTCCTCTCCTGCACAAGCTGGAGTTGAGGATGGCAGCTCTGGCCTGGGTCTCCAGCACCCGCCTCATCCCTGGGAGTTCCTGTTGACGGCTCCCACCCAGGGCGGTTGCAGGATGGAGTTGGAGGCCTTGGGTGGGGGTGGAAGGGCAGTGCACAGGCCTGGGCTGGAATCAATTCCGATAAGTCTCCCATCCTGGCCTCCTGCATCCCTGGGGGTGATGGTGACCACTCCCAGGCTTCTGGGGAAGAAGGACCATCAGCAGTGATTCCCCATGGAGGAGAGGAGGAAATAAGAGGGACGTAGGGAGATGAAGTGGCTCTGGAAAAACAGCCGTAGCACCATGGCCTGAAAAGCCTTGGAGATGAGCCAGGGGAAACGGGAAGCTGTCCCTGAGATGGGGTCACTGGAACCCTCAGCATCATTGCCTGTGTGCTGGTCTGGCTCCTCCAGCAGGTTGAGAGGCAGGAATTTGGGTTTGTCCCTTGTCCTGGGCCCAATACCCAGCACACAGTAGGTCCTCAGTAAATGTCTGTAGACTTGGTGGACGTGTTTGTTGGTGAGAGCGTAGCTGTGCGTATCTCGGTGACTCAGCAGCGTGCAGCTGTTGGCAATGCGTGTGTCCAGTGTGGGCCTCTAGCCACGGCTGTATATCCCGAGTGTGTGTGTGTGTGTGTAGTTTGTGTGCACAGCAGGTGTGGGCCTCTAGCCACAGCTGTACATCCCCAGTGTGTGTGTGTGTGTGTGTGTAGTTTGTGTGTAGAGCAGGTGTGGGCCTCTAGCCATGGCTGTATATCCCTAGTGTGTGTGCAGTTTGTGTGTGTGTGTGTGGTTTGTGTGCAGAGCATGTGTGGGCCTCTAGCCACGGCTGTATATCTCTAGTGTGTGTGCAGTTTGTGTGTGTGTCTGTGTGTGTGTGAGTTTGTGTGCAGAGCATGTGTGGGCCTCTAGCCACAGCTGTACATCCCCAGTGTGTGTGTGTGTGTCTTGTCAATTCTTTCAATGTGTGTGTGTGGTTAGGCAGGTGTGACCTCCCAACCCTGGCTAGCCATCCCAATTTGTGTGTGTGTGTGTGTGTGTAGTTGTGTTAGAGCAGGTGTGGGCCTCTAGCCACGGCTATGCATCCCGAGTGTGTGTGCAGTTTTTGTGTGTGAGTGTAGTTTGTGTGCAGAGCAGGTGTGGGCCTCTACTATGGCTGTACATCCCGAGTGTGCAGTTTGCGTGTGTGTGTCTTCCTGTGTGCGGATCTGCAGAACCATTTTTGAATTAACCAGCACATGGCAGGTGGTGCTGTTACCTCTGTCCTTGCTGCAGGCTCCCCCCGTCAGAGGTCATGTGTCCCCCTGAGCACAGTTGTGGGACCCTCAGTTTCATTACTGCAGGCCCCCAAAGGCCAAGCCTGTTCCTTCTTGGGGCTTACATCTTCCCAGCCACCATGTGACCATTGGGGGCTGTCACCAGGGTGAATGTGGGTGTGAGATGCGGGTTCCAGCAAGAGCTTCCCAGGTCCCGGAGCCTGACTGCCTAGGCTCAAGTCCTGGCTCAGCCGCAGCAAGTCACCAAACTCCCCAGCCTCAGTTTCCTCATCTGTAAATGGGAACGATGATGACAGCACCCACCTTGGAGGGCTGTCTGAGGATAGAGCTGCTCTCCTGTCTTGGCTGACTGAAGATGTCAGTAACTCCCAGCTGCTCTGCCTCAAATGCCTTGGAAATGGGAGTCCGCGGGAGTGGCTTGTCCGGAGGGGTTTGATTCCTCTGTGCTCAGCAGGGAGTTTGGTCTGGTGGAGGCTACCAGCAGTCACCGAACATCTATTATGCACCAGGACTTGAATGCGCTTTTTCCTTTAATCTTCATGGTGATCCTACTGAGACAAGAAGTATCAACCCCCACCCTCCTTCAAGATGACAAAAACAAGGCTCGGAGACAGCACGTGATAGTCTTCACATGGTCGGGGGGCAGCGGTGCAGGCAGGTTCTGATTCAACACAGCAGCTTAAAGCATGTAGGAGTGGGGATGGGACTTGGTGTGGGTATAGATAGGGGAGTGGTGTGTGGGAATAGGATGGCTGGGGAAAGAAGAATGAGTGTAGGGGTGCGAATAGGTGTCAAGGAGGTGTGGATGCAGGGATGAGACCAGGCATGCAGGGAGGTTTGGGTCCAGGGATGAGAGCAAGTGTGCTGGGAGGTGTGGGTGCAGGGATGAGAACAGGCATGCAGGGGGCTGTGGATGCAGGGATGGGAACAGGCATGCAGGGGGCTGTGGATGCAGGGATGGGAACAGGTGTGCAGGAGGTGTGGGTGCAGGAGTGACGACAGGTGTGCAGCATGGGTGCAGGGATGGGAACAGGTGTGGGAGGGTGTGGGTGCAGGGATGGGAACAGGCGTGCAGGGAGTGTGGGTGGAGGGATGAGAACAGGCGTGCGGGAGGTGTGGGTGCAGGGATGGGAACAGCAGGTGTGCGGGAGGTGTGGGTGCAGGAGTGAGGACAGGTGTGCAGGGATGAGGGGAACAGGCGGGGAGGGTGTGGAGTGCAGGGGATGGGAACAGTGCGGGGAGGTGTGGAGTGCAAGGGATGGGAACAGGCGTCACAGGGGGTGGATGCAGGGATGGGAACAGGTGTGTGCACGGGAGGTGTGGGTGCAGGGATGGGAACAGCTGTGTGCGGGAGGTGTGGGTGCAGGGATGGGAACAGGTGTGCAGGGAGGGTGTGGGTGCAGGGATGGGAACAGGTGTGCAGGGAGGTGTGGGTGCAGGGATGGGAACAGGTGTGCAGGGAGGTGTGGGTGCAGGGATGGGAACAGGTGTGCAGGGGGTGCAGGTGTGGAGGCAGATAGGCACACAAGCACACACCGGACTACTCAACACTGATGCTAGCCCTGCCTCAGGTGTCCACAAGAAGGATGGATGGGATGCCTCAGAGGAGTGGGGGATGGGGGTGCAAACTCAAAGGAGCCACTAGGCTGCCCTTAGGCCTTAGAGATTACAGGAGCAAAGGCTCAGGGCTGGCCTATCAAGGTGGCTCTGTGACAGAGACTTGTTTGGCTGAGATGGACACCAGATGCCTAGTCCCTATGGGAAGGTTAGCCTGAGGGGCTTGACTGGCATCCTGGGACATAAACCCAGAGGGTGGCGGAGGGCTGAGTGCCAGACAGCATTCCCTCCAGGGACATGGCCACTGACAGGCTCTTGGCATTTGAAAGGTCATGGAGATGCTGAGTTTGTACTAATTAGCAGAGACACCTGCAAAAGGCCCGCTTGGGGTCTCTGGCAGAAGTGCCGGCGCTGACCCGCTTGGCCTGTCTAATTGGACTGGGGGCCTGCGTAGGCCATGTTTTTTCCTCATTAGCGGATTCATTAGGCCGGTGGTCAGGCGTTCAGGGAAGGCGGAAAGCTTTGTGATGGGGCACTTTGCTGGCCTCTGTCTGCCTGCTCTCCCTGTGCAGAGGGGGACCAAGGTACCTCGACAGGCACATGGGGAGATGAGGCAGCCAGAGGGAGACTGGGGTTGGGGCTCACTATGACCTTCCTGTCATGCCCATGGTGACTACCCCTCACCCAAAGTGGGGGTGCCTGAGCCAGCACCCACCCCCTGCTGAGTAGGTGGCGATCTCGCCACAAGATCCTACCCCTGGATTAGGTTGAGAGCCTGGACTTGGGAGCCAGATGGCCTGGGTTCAAGCTTCAGCTGTAGGACCTAGGCAAGTACCCTAATGGCTCCGTGCCTCCATTTACTTCTCTCTAAAACGGAAGTGATGGTACTACCTGTGTCTTGTTACGAAGACTAAAGGAGTGAGCATGTGGAAAGAACTCCACGTGGGGCTTGACTCCATGCTGTGATTCCTGGGTTTTAGCTTCAGTCTTGCCGAAGACACTTGGAAGGCGTTCTCTGTCACAGAACACAGAAAGCCACAACTTCGGTTTCACTTATCTCATGGCTGACTGTGGACTTTTTGTTGTTAGGTTTTGGGTCTTTGGTTTGTGCATGTGTGATTGGATTGGGGTTTTGTTGGCGTTTCCTTTGAAAGTCAAATTCTTCCCACTGTAATTTTGAAATCTGCACTGTGATGTTGGGGGCATCTTGGGATATTGGCCCTAGCCCCCCACGCACACATGTTCATGTTCTTTACCAGCCTCTGATACTTTATGCCCCATGGGGTTAAAGAGAAAAGTGGTGGCATGAAATCATGGTAAGATCTGAAGGCCCCCCTCTCCTGAGCTTATGCTCTCACCCTGTGTTGAGCTCCAGCAGAGCTGCTGGGAGCACAGACAGAAGCACTAGAGCCTTTAAAGTTTAAGAATGACTCATTCTGAACCCAAGTAGGTCTGCCACGTCAGATTAGGCAGGTTGTGCGTTGCACAAGGGCACGCACCTGAGGAAGTGGGGGGTTTCAAATCCAGGCTACAATCCACTTTCAACACGTGCGCCGACACTGGTCTCATCCTCTCAGCAGAGAAAGGAGTGTCTTTTTCTAATCCACAGGAAGGTGCCATGTGGACTCGCAGGGCCCTTGTCCCAAGCACCCAGCTTTGAATGCAGATCCTCTGGAAGTAATGCGAGGGGTGTATGTAGAGAGGCTGGGGGCCAGGAACCGTCGTGGGCTCCCTATTCTCCCTGACCTCCATGCCCCTCACATAGTTTCTGTTAAGGAGGAACAGATCCTTGAGGAGGGGGTGGCTGCAGGGCAGGTGGGGGATGAGCTTGCTGGCATTTGCTCAGCAGGTCTGTCCAGGTGGAAGGAGCTGAGGGTGGAAGCTTGGGGACCGCCTTCCAGAATCCCTGATGTTCTGCTCAAGCCACCTCCCCTGGTGGCCCAATCTGATCCAAACCCATCAAGACCTTCCTGGTGGGGCCAAAAGTGTCCCCAGAGCAACTGCGAGTGAGGGGAGAAGGTGACGTGATGGGCAGGACAGGTGGCATGCATCAGCTGTGGACGCCCCTCTGTGGAGCTGCACCTCAGAAGCACAGCCTCTGGCCAGAGCATTGGCACCTCCAGGCCTGGCACCTCCTTCCCGCATGGCTTGACATCTAGACGGCTGCATCTGTGGCCTGGGAGAGGAGGTAACAGTGAGAACCTCATGCCAGCCATTGGCAGGCATCTCATGCTGCCTCAGGGAAGGACCTGAAGTTTGCCACATAGAAGGCAAACTTGGGGCAGGGAAGAAAGTGTTGTTCTGTACTCTAAGAACAGTGCTGAGAGAGTCAGGGCTTAGGGGCGGCGATGTGGGGAGACCACTTGGCGTTTGGAAGCTACGGAGTGGTGGCTCATCCAGCTGCTGGGCTTTGGATCCACTTCATACCAATGGTGTGACATGGGGCAAGTTGCTCACACTGGGTTATCTTATATAGCACCTGCCTCCAGGTGGCCATGTAAATTAATGAGAGAAAATTCCCTAGCAGCGGCAGGTACTCTGTATTTGTTGAATGCATAGAAACTGTTGAGTGCATGGTGAGCCCAAGAAAGCTAGCTATTGCATTATTGTTGGTTTGAGGATTATCTGTAAACAGGCATTGGTCTGGGAATTCGCTGGATGAGGCAGTGATTCTCTGTGTCCTGGAGTTTACTGATTAGTGTGGGAATTAGCTGGGTGGGTAGGGATTATCTAAAATGGAATTTGTCTTTTAGTTTGGGAGTTAACTGGGAGGGCAGGGATTATCTGAGCAGTCAGGGCCATATTCCTCTGTCAGTCAGGATATTGCCTGGATTTGGGGGCCATGCATGCACTGGCCCCACCAGCCTTATCTCTGCAGACACCAGCTCTTTTCCCTGCTTCCTTGCAGATGATGGGAAGCTGTCCTTGGAGGAATTCCAGCTCTTCTTTGCAGATGGCGTCCTCAGTGAGAAAGAACTCGAGGATCTCTTTCACACTATTGATTCTGACAACACCAAGTGAGCCTCAGTCCTGGTTGGCAGAGTGGGGCCATGTGTGGGCCATGGTGGAGGCGTCTTTTCATCTAGTCTCCATTCCTAGTCCCCTGTAAGAGGCAGGAGAACTGAAAATCCCCAAATTTGCTAATCCAGAAGTCAGCTCTTCACCGGCTGGGGTGATTGGGGCATGTGCAGATTCATATTGCATTGGCTACTATCGCAAGTGTGTCTCTTCTGAGTGCACATGGCCAACTAAGGAGAGACTCCTGGTTTTGCACAGTGGACATGGGATTATGAAAATGGGAAGTTGGCAATGACTTCATCTTTCTGCCATCTTCAGCCAGCAGCCAGTTCTGACCTTAGCCCCAATGCCTGTGCATCCTCCTAGTTCCAACATTAACTGTGAAGTTGAACCTCGCCCTAACACTGACTCCTGTGTTAAACCAAACACGAATCCTAACTCAACACTACATCTACCATTATACCATATTAAACCTGTTCTTCAACCCAGTCGTAACCCTAACCTGCATCTCAGAATCAGTCAAAAACTCTGGCTCCACCCCATCTCTAAATCAAGTGGGAAATGCAGATTCTACTCAGACTTACCCTTGATCCTTCCCAACCTCCCCTCCAATCTTGCCCTTTTCCTGGGATTCCCCAGATAGGATGAGGTCTGAGCCCTCTCCTCAACCCCACCTTCAGGAGGGCTCAGAGCCCCACTTGGTCTCCTTTCTCAGGCCTACTTGCGTGATGAGGACCCAAGTGTCCGGAGGGCTGCTTAGGGCACATTTGGTAAGTTGAGGTTCTCTGAGACTGGCTAGAGATGGTCTGGACAAGAAGCTACCACAAAACCAGTGTGCAAGGGGCAGAGTACAATGGTGGCTTGGAGTGTACTCAGGCTGGGGCTGAGAGTGTCCTGGGGGGCCCTGGCTGGGCACCAGGATGTGGTAAGTGGAGCATACACCATCCTCTGGGAAAGGCCACTTTAAAGAAATGGTTTCAGGCTGCAGACTGCAGAATGGAGAACTCTCTGGAGCCAGATGGAGATTTCTGAGCTGTTACTGCAGCTTCCTGGGGTGCTTTGAAGGGGCCAGGCAGGTGCCCATTGATTTAGACCTTCTCTTTCAGGGCCTTTTGTGTTAGGGCCAGCAGGGTACAGGAGGGGGCGGAGGTGGAGGGAGGAGGAGGCACTGGTTTGAGAGTCGAATCGTGAGAGTGTGTGTGGGTGGGTGGGGGTGCAGGGAGGACTCGTGGTTATGGAAGGTCAAAGCTCTGAAAGACTTTCAGGATTAATCTCTTCAACATTCCCTAAGGTGTGAGCCACAAACATTAGCTCCTGGGGATGCTAAATAGACTTTGTGCCCAAAACAGTGTATTAACAAAAAGATTTGTGAAACACGAATGAAAGCAGAATGACAGGGTCGCTTTTTGCAGGACTTGCCAGAACTCTGAGTATGAGATGGAGGTTGGAGGCACCTCCTGACAGAGCATGCAAAGCCTCCGAGTGCAGATTCACTGGGCCACAGAAGCCTTCTGTCCAGATGTGCCTTGCTGAGCCTGGGCTCCACTGAGCACGAGGAGGGACCTGGTCCCAGAAAGGGTCACCACTGTACTGGGTCCCTTGCACATTGACTTGGCAGTTGCTCCTTATCTAGACCATCTCTAGCCAGTCCCAGAGGGCCCCAGCTTATCCAATCTGCTCCTAAGCTGCAGAACCACCATGGTTTCCAGCACTGCAGCCCTGATCTTGGGGCTGGTGTATCCTCCTTCACTGCCATGGGATAGGTTCATGCTCAGCCCGCTCCCCCAGGAAAGGACAGGACCCTTCTCCAGGCTGCAGGAATGGGGATGTGGGACCCAGGGGCTGGGACCAGAACAAGAAGGGCTCTGCCACATCCCCAAGGACTCCAGGACCCAGCAGGCAGGGTCGCCGGGGGGTGGGTCAGTGGGTCAGGTGAGAGCTTTGTTGACAGTCCGTCACAGTAACGGGTCCCCACTCTCTGTCCCTTTACCCCGTTCCCGGCCCCTGGCTTGGCCCTACCCTTGGTGTCATTTATTCATGATGGGGTCAGCAGACTCAGAGAAAACAGAAGGGTGGTGGTGTCAGGGGTCAGACAGACGTGGGCCTTCAGGGGTGGGGGTGTCACCTACCTGCTGCACCCTCATCTGTAAGGCGGGGCTTGTGGGGCCAGCACACAGGCTGCAAAGAGCAGGCGGGATGTGTGTTTTCGCAGGCTGTGCAGGGTCAGGCCTGCTAACCCCCTTTCTGTCTCTGTCTGTCTCTGCAGCCACGTAGACACCAAGGAGCTGTGTGGTAGGTGCCTGGCTATTCTGGGACCAAGATGGGGGTGCTGGGATGGGGCTGGAGGAGAAGGTCCTGAGGCAGGGGAGGCTGGGGTTAGCGCAGGTGGAAGGGGCAGGAGTGCTGAGTGGGAGGGGCAGGACCTGTGATCCCTGACCTTTGCCTTTCCTTTCCCAGATTACTTTGTGGACCACATGGGTGACTATGAGGATGTCCTGGCCTCCCTGGAGACCTTGAATCACTCTGTCCTGAAGGCCATGGGCTATACCAAGAAGGTCAGTGGGTGTAGGTGGCCCCGGGGGTCCAGGGCTCCAGTGCTGCTTCAGTTCCACCCTTGCCTAAGGATGCCTGGATTTTTGAAGACAGGTGCCAGGGAGGCCTATCTCAGGGGTGGGCTTGGCCTGGGCCTCTTCCTAGCAGCTGAGATAAACTGGGAAGAGAATGGAATGGCATGGTGAATGGCTCTGGTTGGGAGCAGGAGGCATTTTCCCGGAGTCAGACCTGATCCTGGGCTGGGGTCTTAGAAAAGGTGGCTGCAATCACCCTGTGCCCTTAAGGGGTCCCCAGACAGGTGTCGTACCCTCTAGGTCGGGCTTACAAGACTGGGGATGGGGGTGGGGTGGGGTTAGTTCATGCATCTGAACCCGGCCCCATATCAGGTTCTCAATGCTCAGTACCTGGTTTAATCCTCACAGCAACCCTATGAGTGGTTACTGTCATCTCCCCATCTCACAGCTATGGAAACAGAGGCTCACAAAGGCGAACTCAACAGAGTCACAGCCAGACAGCCATAGCTGCTGGCTGGGATGAGAGGGGAAACTGAGTCAGGGGCCTGACAGGAGGCATGGGAGTGCAGCATGACACTCCAGGCACACCCAGGAGGCAACTAGAGGGTCAGTCAACCAGGAGCAGAGGGCAGCCATTGGGCACACCAGTCCAGGCCCACGGTGAGGGAACTGGGAGCATGCAAGGATGAGGGACACACAGGTGCTCAAGGCAGCAGCCACCATCACCCTGAGTTTTGGGAGCCCAGAAAAGCCCAGCCCTGTCTGCCAGTTGAGGCCAGGGAACTTAGCTGATAAAACCAGCCAGACCTGGCTGAAGGATCTGAGCTGGTCATTTCCCTTTCTGAGCCTCAGTTTCTCCATCTGTGAAATGGAGACATCCATCTTATGAATTATGAAATCTTTCAGAGATTGAGCAAAGTAAGGCTTCTGAGCTATTGAGCATACAGGACAGAGCACAGAGCAAAGGCACCTGCTGGTTTGTATCAATAGGTTCCTACTGTATGCTCAGCCAGACGTTAAAACCCATTCTTTGTGATTTTCCCATGCTTCTCAGTTACTTCCTGCCATGTATTAGAGAGTCTCTGTTTTGCCATATATCTAAAAATAGCTGGGCCTCATTTGGAACCTCCACGATTCCACATTTCCATTTCTGTCGCAGTATCATGCTGTTTTGAGTCTTGCCGTTTTAGAATATATTTTAATACCATGTAAGATCTGCTCCCTCCAATTATTAATCTTTGTAGAATATTGTTTGATATCCCAGAGTATCAAGGTGTAGGCGGTGGATTAGAAGGTAGCATGGAAAGATCCCAGGCTTCTGAGTCACCCAGAGAAGGGTGGCAACCCCAGCTCTGCTCCAAACAGGCAGTGTGAGGTCACCATATGCTCACGGGTGACCCTGGGAAATGGAAATCACCTCCTTGCGCCTGGGTTTTCTCACCTTAGAAGGGCCCATGACCTAGCCATGCTGTGAGGTGTTCATAACATCCATGGTTGCATCTTAGTCTTTAGTCAGACTGTTCAGGAACATAACAGAGTTCTCCATCAGTGTCTACCGATACAAGTTAGACCGGTTTTAGAGATCTTGCTCTCAGAAATCATATGCGTATGATGTCAGGGGTGGTCTTTGGTTTTTTTGGCAGTCGTGGTGATGATAGGTTGTTGCATCCGTGATTGGCATTTCTTTTTTTTCCTTTTTGTTTTTTTTTTTTTTTTTTTGAGACAGAGTCTCACTCTGTTGCCCAGGGTGGAGTGCAGTGATGCAATGTCAGCTCATTGCATCCTGTGCCTCCTGGGTTTGATTCTCCTGCCTTAGCCTTCTGAGTAGCTGGGACTACAGGCGCCCGCCACCACTCCTGGGTAATTTTTGTAGTTTTAGTAGAGATGGGGTTTCATCACCATGTTGGCCAGGCTGGTCTCAAACTCCTGACCTCAGGGGATCTGCTGCCTCGGCCTCCCACACCTGCTGGGATTCCAGGTGTGATGTGATTGGTATTTCTTGTGCTTGCGTAGTTCCTCACTGGTTTTTGTTTGTAGAAATGCAGCTTGTCGTTTGTTGTTTTCAGTGCTTTTCTTGTATGTGCTGTTTGCTTTCGTCAAGCCGTAGCCTCAGTTATTAAGAGTGCCGTTGTCTCTGCATTGTAACACGTGCCCCTCTTGCTTCCCTGTCTATCCTGTGGCATTTCCCCCCATGTTCTAAAACATCGTGGTGGGGACTGGCCAGGCACGCTTGTTTGGCTCCTGATTTTCGAGTGCATCTCTAGTACTTCTCTGCTGATTATCATATTAATACCGGGTCTTACTTTAGAATCCTCATCAGCATGTTGGAGAAATATTTTTGCATTCCCTTTGTTCCATTTTGTCTTAGGAGGGTGGTAGTGAATGTTTTCAAATGCCTTTTGGTATTTTTAAATGATCATATGATTTTTTCCCCTAAGCTATTGATGGGGTGGATGCTATTTTTAGATTGTTTCATATTGAACAATCCTTAGCTCCCTGTGATAAGCCCTAATTGGTACATTATTCTTTTATCACATTACTGAGTCCTTGTCATGAGCCAAGAATTTGATCTCTGTCTCCATTGGGAATGGAGATTGGATGATAGCTTGGAAATCATTTTGTGAGGTGGTTTTGAATGTGTTCTGTGTATGAATCAGCTTCTGTAACATAGAATCATTTTTCTACATAAAAACAGAATTTATCCATAACTCTTGGGTCTCGGTGTTAAACAAGGGAGGGGATTATCTTCATAGTTATTTTAATGTCATCCTTACTTTTAGTCAACTTTTTCACTTTTCCATTGTAGTATATTTTTAAACAAAACTGCCCTGGGCATAGTTGTTTTTACCATCAGTCCTACATGGAATGTTTTTACGATTATTTTTAAAAATCTAAAACATTGTTTGACACAAGCAGCCACTTAATGCAGATTAAGTTCAATAAAAGATCTGCTGCCCCTCACGGTGGCTCACGCCTGTTTTTCCAGCACTTTGGGAGGCTGAGGCGGGAGGATCACTTTAGCCCGGAAGTTCAAGACCACCCTGGGCAACATAGTGGGACCTCGTTTCTACCAAAAACAAAACGAAACAAAACAAAATTAGCCGAGCATGGTGGCATGCGCCTGTAGTTCCCACATACTTGGGAGGCTGAGGTGGGAGGATCTCTGGAGCCTGAGAGGTTGAGGCTGCAGTGAGGCACAGCATGCCACTGTACCCCAGCCTGGGTGACAAGAGAAACCCTATCTCTCAAAATAAAAATAAAAAAATAAAATTTGCTGCTATAGCTCACATCCTAAGTGTCTCCTATTTTTCTACATTTTAAAACTTTCTATTTGACAGTTTTGCCTGTTTTAATTAGCTGTTTGAAATATCAAGCTCCTGGCACATTTATTTAAATTTCATGACATGTTTTCTCATTTATTTATAGTTCCTATCATTATTATTTCCTCCCTCTTAAAACTTTAGGTTTGTTGTTTTTGCTGTTCTTTTTCGTATGTGAAATGGAATGCTTGCTTTTTTTGATAATGTTTGAAATTTTAAAAATTTACTTTTGATGGGGGCTGGGTGCAGTGGCTCACACCTGTTATCCCAGCACTTTGGGAGGCCGGGACGGGCAGATCACCTGAGGTCAGGAGTTTGAGACCAGCCTGGCCAACATGGTGAAACCCCGTCTCTACTAAAAATACAAAAATTAGCTGGGCGTGGTGTCAGGCACCTGTAATACCAGCTACTTAGGAGCCTGAGGCAGGAGAATCACTTGAACCCGGAAGGTGGAGGTTGCAGTGAGTGGAGACTGCGCCATTGTACTCCAGCCTGGACAACAAGAACAAATCTCTGTCTCAAATAAATAAATAAATAAATAATGGCCGGGCACGGTGGCTCACACCTATAATCCCAGCAGTTTGGGAGGCCGAGGCAGGTGGATCATGAGGTCAGGAGATCAAGACCATCCTGGCTAACACGGTGAAACCCCGTCTCTACTAAAAATACAAAAATTAGCTGGGCATGGTGGCAGGAGCCTGTAATCCCAGCTACTCGGGAGGCTGAGGCAGGAGAATCGCTTGAACCCGGGAGGTGGAGGTTGCAGTGAGCCGAGACTGCACCACTGCACTGCAGCCTGGGCAACAGGAGTGAATCTCCGTCTCAAAAAAAAAAAAAAAAAAAAAAATTACTTTTGATGTTCCCATAGCAATCATAGATGTTAATGTGTAGTATTTTCACCCTCTCTATTCTTTGAGCAGCCTGTTATGTTCTCATTTATTTTTCAGTTCATTGTGTTAAGACAAAACTGAATGACCAGTGAGGTTTCCACTCTATTTTTTAAATGTACTGAGATTTTTCCATTACATTTGTGTTTGTTTTTATAACTATCTCATGAATGCTTGAGTTGGTGTGGATTGTGCTTGCAGAATTATCAGATTTGAAAATAGCTATCCTTTCTTTGTTATGAAATATGTGCTGCTAAGAGACAATTTTTTAAAGGTAAAATTATGTCTCTTCTGCAAGTATTAAAATGCGCACATCAAATATTTTTTCTTTTTCTTTTCTTCTTTTTTTTTTTTTGATACGGAGTTTCTCTCTTGTTGACCAGGCCAGAGTACAATGGCTTGATCTCAGCTCAATGCAACCTCTGCTTCCCGGGTTCAAGCGATTCTTGCACCTCGGCCTCCCGAGTAGCTGGGATTACAGGCATGCACCACCACGCCCGGCTAATTTTTGTGTTTTTAGTAGAGACGGGTTTTCACCCTGTTGGCCAGGCTGGTCTCGAACTCCTGACCTCAGGTGTTCCACCTGCCTCGGCCTCCCAAAATGCTGGGATTACAGGCACGAGCCACTGCGCCTGGCCCAAAGATTTTCTTTAACTCAATGTGAGAATCAGTAAGATGTTGGAACTGGCTCAAAAGAGAATTGAAAGAACTTGTGCACTAATGTATTAGGTAAATAGCAGTTCCGAAATCAATTGGTGAATAAATGCATGACTGGTCACTATCCCAGGGCAACAACCAATTGCCCAGTGGAGAGTGCCAGACAAAATTCCTGGGCATTTCTGAGGAAGAGAATTTTTTTTTTTTTTATAAGATGTGGTCTTGTGTTGCCAGGCTGGAGTACGGTGGCACAGTCATTACTTGCTGCAGCCTCAACCTCCCAGACCAAAGCGATCCTCCCACCTCAGCCTTCCAGGTTGCTGGGACCACAGGTGGGCGCCACCACTCCTGGCTAATTTTTTTCTTCTCTTTTTTTTTTTTTTTTTCTTTTTGGTAGCAACAGCGTTTCCCTATGTTGCTTAGACTAGTCTCAAACTCCTGGGCTCAGGCAATCCTCTCCCACCTTGGCCTCTCAAAATGCTGAGATTACCGACATAAGCCACCATGCCCAGCCAGAAGAGAACTCTTTGAATTATTATAAATGGTCTATGTCCACAGAGTTGTAAAAGTTGCTCCAGGGAGGGTAGGAGTGGGGTGAGGGTTGAAACATTACCTCGTAGGTACAATGTTCAATATGTGGGTGATGGGTACACTAGAAACTCCACCCCCACCATGACGTACCCGTGTAACAAACAGGCACATGTACCCTCTGAAATCTGAAATAAAACTCATAAAACATAAAACCCAACTTTGTGTCCTCTGCTTCCCTCCTTTAACAAGTTCTCAAATCTATCTTTCAAATAAATCAGTTTTGGAAAACTAAACAAAGTAGCTCCTGAATAAGGAAAGACTTAGATAAACTAGAAAAAATAGTGAACTTAGAAAAACAAGAAACCCAAGAGTTGTTTTTGCCCATTTCAAAGACTTTCACTGTTCTTTCTAACAGTGCCCTTTGCATCCTTATTTATTATTATCTAATGTTTTTGTCCTGTGAGACAGGGGTTAGCTAATTTCTCATATTAAATTGTGTTTTGTCATTAAATCTTTGTGTTTCTAATGGTTTTCCTTTCTATATTTTTAGCCATGTTGTTTGATGCATATAGACTTGTTACAGTATTTTTGTTATATATAAATGGTATGTAGTTGATATGCAAAATTTAGGGAGTAAAGTATAAAGAAAATTCAAATTGCTTCTAATTCCCACTATCCCTAACCACTGGTAACATTTTAGTTTATTACCTTTAGCATTTTTTATGTGTATTTCTTAAATTTACAATCTGTGTACAAAAATATATTTCCTGCTCTTTTACCTAATATTTTAACATTTTCCCCATGTTATTAAAACTGTTCAAAAGCATCATTTTAAATATTTTAATGTGCTTATTTTTCTTCTTCTGTTAGGTATATTAGATTATTTCCAAGTGTTTGCTATTATGAATACCTTGTGGGAAACATAGTTGTCCATATTTTGCACTATTTCTTGAGGATAATTTATCAGAGTTGGGGAATTACTGGGTTAAAAAATCTGAGCAGTTGATGGCACTTGACATATAGCAAAATGGTTTGATTAGATGGCTGTAAGCATTGAAGTCCCCATGGCTATATCCTGTGTCAGTACATGAAGATTTAATAATGGCATGTCCTTGTTATAACTTATGCCTTTTATCATTATATTCCTTTCTTGGGCAATACTTTCTCATTTAAATTCTAGCTTGACAGTGATATTGCACCTTATCCTGTTCATTCAATCACAAGTGGTTACTGAATCTTTACACAGGCTTTTCTTTATAAGTCCTTTGTGCTGTTTTGGTTTAGGTGCACTTCTGATGGACCTTGTTTAATCAGATCTAGGACTGTGTCTTTATATAAGGGAATTCGGGCTGCCTTTTTCATTATGATTGTTTTATTTGGTCTGACTGTTGTGTTTTGTTCTTCCCTTTTTTTATGCTTTCTTCATGTCTTTTACATTTTACCTTTTGGTGCTCTGCCCTGTTTATATCATGGATTATGATTTGGAATGTACAATTCCTAGTTTTTACTTTACAAAAATACATTATTAACATTCTTAATCCTATTTTTATACTTAGCTAATAAACACTTTCTCTTCCCTTTGGGAATAAAAATAATTTTTAAGATTTTAGGCTTTTTTTCCCTATACTTTATTGACTAAATCCAATATAGTTGAAATTAAACCATTAGTGGTCAATGTTTTTATTTCCTAACTTCTGTAACCTGAATGTTTAATTTGAGTGATCGCTGTTACTTCTTTTCACAACTTCCCCATATGAAGAACTTTCCCTCATTGAAGCCCAGATGACTTAGGACAAATTCTTAAGCATTGTTTGCAGAAAAGGTGCTCATCTAGTAAAATTTCAGAAATTTGCAGGTTTCTGGAGATCTCCCAGTTGTTCTACCAATGAGTGACTTGTCCACTGGATGCAAAATTTCTCCATCTGAGACTTTCCCTATGGAGCCTGTGGAGCTGGTCTCTTGTCTGAGGCAGCTCAGTCCCCTCACCATGATATAATATACTCATGTAACAAATAGGCACTTGTACCCCCGTGTCAAATCTGGGATTGTATCTTTACGTTGGGGAATGTAGGCTGCTTTTCAATTGTGGTGGAGGAGGAATCAGGAAAATCTTCATTTTTTTACTCCTTGGAAAATAACTTGTCTTCTTTGGAATTCAGCTAACTGGTAACACTGATCCCTGACCACATCTTCAGTCATTGGTCCGGGTGCTTTTAACACACACTTCAGCCCATTTTTCTGCTTGATCACTTCTAGCAGCCTTTTTCTTTATGGTTAAATATTTTACCAAGCCATGCCTTTATGTCCATTTTTGGCCATTCGCGTGTCTGGAGTCTGTTGATTGCTGGATCATGTGTGGTTTCGGTCATTGCCATGTATCAGGCTGCCGGAACCTGCCAGGCTGTAAGAACCTGACGTACTTTTGGCCATGTACTCTCTCAGGGTCTGTTCCCCAGCAGGCCCTGGTCCAGCCGTCAGCTCGGGGGGGTTGTCCACCTCCACCGTGCCTTAGCTGTCTTCTTGTGTGCCCCTCCTCCTCCTCCTCTGTTTCTCAGTCTGTCTCTCAGCCGTGTTTCCCATTGTGCAATTATTGCTAATTAATTCCCAGTCAGAGTGATGGATGGTTTAATTTGCTTTCCTTGAGAGCCGTGTTTTTCCTTGCCTTGCCAGGGACTGGGCAGAATTCCAAGGCGCCTGGGGCAGGTGGCTTGGGAAGGGCGGGGTCTTGGCAGAGGAGGCCAGGAGAGCAGGTCAGGGTTTGGGAGACCCAGGATCCCCCAACACAGCATCATTTTCATCATCTTGTCCTTGAGCGACATGCATAAGCAGAGCCTTCTCCCTTCTGCTGTAAAGCCTTTGCAACCCAAAGCATCTCCACTGGATCCAAAAGCTTGAGAAATATCCTTGCAGAGTCTCAGGACAGAGGTGGAAATTCTGTTCCACACCACAGAGCAAAACTTGGAGAAAACTCTTTTTCATCTTTTCCCCAGAGTTCCCCTGGTCGCAGCATCTGCTAAGACCCCCTCTCTGATTCCCCCCAGGCTCCTCTCTGGCCGCCTCCCTTTGATTACTAAGCCCCGGGCACTTTCCTCCCTTGAGCAGCTTTTGATTCCGTTTTGTCGTTTTCCTTAGTAGCAGCCTGGAGATCCAGAAGCCCTAGGAATCCTCCTTGGAGGAGCAAGGAGGGAGGGAAGGTTGTGGATTCTTCTTGCCTCATGATTATCCTTGTCACAGCAACAACAAAACCACCAGTCGCTATCACTGCCACCATCACCGTCATCTTTACTGTAGCACCTACTGTTGATTGAGTGTTTGCTGTGTGGCCGGCCCTGTGCACAGCATTTTATACACATGTCACCATTTAATCTTTACTAGAACCTTGTAAGATAGATACTTCAGTGACCCCATTATACTCGGGGAGGTCACAGAGCTAGTAAGTGGTGAAGCCAGGGTTCAAATTTGGTCTCTAAACCTCTAGCCTCTGCATTGGACACACTCCAGCCTCTAAGACTGGACCCCAGGAGGCCATGGGGTCCTCCCTTCCCTTTGCAAAGCAAATTCAGCAGCACCAGCTTCCCCCTGACTCCTGTGCTAGACCCCACCTCAAATTTCCCTCCCACCCGTTTCCCCTCAGTGCCGCTTCCCTTCCCTCTACAGGTTTATGAGGGCGGGAGCAATGTGGACCAGTTCGTGACCCGCTTCCTCCTGAAGGAGACAGCCAATCAGATCCAGTCACTGCTGAGCTCCGTGGAGAGTGCAGTGGAGGCCATCGAGGAACAGACCGGCCAGCTCCGGTGAGTCTCTGAGACCCTGCAGGGTACCATGGGGGTATGCCGTGCATATCCACGTGCCCACCTGCTGCTTGGTGGGGGTGTCTGTGTACCTAAGAGCTGGGTAACCTTGGGCAAGTTGCCACAGCTCTCTGTGCCTTCAGTGCTCCGCGGTGTAATATAGGCACGATAATATGCCTGAAACCTCAGCCATTGCAAGGACTGAATGAGATAGTAAATGCTCAGGAGAATGCCTGGTGCACGTATGTATTAATATAGTGAAGACACCGTTTCCCAGACTCTAATTTGTTTTGCCGCATCCACATACTACTTACTGTTTATGCAGAACTATTCTGTGGTTTCGCCCACATTTTATTTTTAATTTTTTTAAATTTTAGACAGAGTCTTGCTCTGTCGCCCAGGAGTGCAGTGGCGTGATCTTGGCTCACTACAACCTCTCCCTTCCCGGGTTCAAGCAATTCTCATGCCTCAGCCTCCTGAGGAGCTGGGACTGCAGGTGTGCAACACCATGCCTGGCTGATTTTTGTATTTTTAGTAGAGACGGGGTTTTGTCATGTTGGCCAGTCTGCTCTTGAACTCCTGGCCTCACGTGATCCACCTGCCTCAGCCTCCCAAAGTGCTGGGATCACAGGCGTGAGCCACCGCACCCAGCCTATTTTCTCTGTCTCTCTCTCTCTTTCTTTCTCTCTTTCTTTCTCTTTCTTTCTGTTTGTCTGTCTTCTTTTTCTCTTTCTCTTTCTTTTCTTTTCTTTTCTTTTTTTTGAGACCGAGTATTGCTCTGTTACCCAGGCTGGAGTGCAGTGGTGTGATCTCAGCTTGCTGCAACCTCTGCCTCCCAGGTTCAAGCGATTCTTCTGCCTCAGCCTCCCTAGTAGCTGGGATTACAGGTGCCCACTGTCACATGCCCAGTTAATTTTTGTATTTTTAGTAGAGATGGGGTTTCACCATGTTGGTCAGGCTGATCTTGAACTCCTGACCCCAGGTGATCCACCCACCTCGGCCTCCAAGTGCTGGGATTGCCGGCTTGAGCCATGGAGCCTGGCCTTATTTTATTTTTCGACACAGGATCTCGCTGTGTCCCCCAGGCTGGAGTACAATGGCACCATTGTGGCTCACTGCAATCTCCAACTCAGGTTCAAGCAATTCTCCCACCTCAGCCTCCCAAGGAGCTGGGGCTACAGACATGTATTCCCACCACACCCAGCTATTTTTTGATTTTATTTTTTGTAGAGATGGGGTCTTGCCATGTTGCCCAGGCTGTTCTCAAACTCCTGGTCTCAGCAATCCTGCTGTGTCAGCCTCCCAAAGGGCTGGGATTACAGGCACGAGCTGCTGCACCCCAGCCCACTTTTGAAAATTAGAGATCAGTTTAGGAAATGGCATATGGTTATAACTGCACTCTCAGCACCACATGCTGTAAGTGAAGTAACTGTAAAAACAAGCACCCATCATTGCTTACCATCCAGCTTGAATCCTGAGGCTTGCCACCTCTCTGTTAAAAACAGAGACTGGGAAATCAGAGAGAGGTGTTGAAGACAGTAGTAGCAAGTTGAGACTTTCTCAGGAGGACTGAAAGAGACGTGAAAGCAGGTGGTTTTCTCACAATATTTGGTCTTGTGTTAGGCCTTGTTTGTATGCTTGAAACCATGGGAATGCATCTGGGGTCCCCTCCTAGGTGGTAGATGCTGTGTTAGGGCTGTGACCTGGTATTTAGAGAGAAGTGGCATTCTCTTGGCTCAGCAGTCCCAGCTCCCTGGGGACCACGAGCACACCCCACCTCCATTTGCTGTTCTGAGTTGAGACAAACCCCTCTTTGCCCAGTTCTTCCCAGAACAGCTCATGTGCTTGGCACAGAGAAGAAAAAGAGGAAATGCAAACAGATGAGGGCAACAGCCAGGTGTTGGCACCCAAGCTCGATTGAGCCTTTAATTTCCTATGCAGAGGCACATGAGGTCCAGGATGTTGGTTTGCTGGGGACAGGAGTTTGATTGTGTGTTTCTTCGTGGGTGAAGAGCTGGTCCTGATCAGATATGGTTGTGAAGGTCGCTCTGAGATACTGTTTCCAGATGAGTTTGCTCTGAGCATTTGCTGCTGAATCACTTGGGAAAATTAACACACAGATTCCCGGGCTCCTGGCCATACCCACTGGCCAGAATCCCTGGGACCGGAGACCAGAACTCTGCATGTGTGGTCAGTCTCGTGATTCTTGGGTTCCCTCAAATTAGCAGCCATCACTATGAAAGCTGACACTTAGATTTTCTTGTTTTTCCTGTTCCTATCTTGATGAAAACTTGCTGTTTTGATTCTGCCACAGAACAGATAGTATTGTTGCACGGTTTTCAGAGCTGACTTTCCGCACTAGGCCAGCTCTGTCACGTGTCAGCAGTTCCGTCCACCTGCCCCCACGGTGGGACCTTACTTGGGGATGTGGTCGGAGGGGCAGCTTGTCGTGATGCCTCGTTCCACACGTGCCTCCCTCGAACTTCCCCAAATCTCAGCTAGTTTGGCTCTAGGCTGTGCGTCCCTGAAGACTGTCCTGTTTCCCAGCCCCGGGACAGTCTCCCAGGATGTCGCCCCTAGCACAGGCTACTGGCTCAGACCCCACCGCCCAGGAGCCCTGAGCAACCTGTCATGGTCTGAGGGACACATTTAATTTCCTGCTGGTTTATAGAGAAGCCATGATTGACACCACAAAGACTCTGCCAGCCTCTCCCCTCCCAAGGTGGGAGTCGAGTTTGCTCCCTCGGCATGGGAGAGAGCCTGGCTGAGTGCGCAAGGTTCACAAGAGTCAAATTCCAGAATGCACCAAGACCGTGGTGCACAGACACCAAGGGAGTGTGGGGGCCATGCACAGGGCACTGTGTGTGCCTTTTGGGGGGAGTGTCTGTTTCTGTATGTCTGCCGGGAGCTTTTCAGCATCCTTTTGCACGGGAGGATTTGGTCATGCACTGAGCATTTTTTGAGTCACTACTATGGGCTGGGCACAATGCAAGGTGAGCAGTGTGTGTGTGTGTGTCTGTCTGCCTCTGGCTAGCTGTGCCTGTCATGGCACAGGGGTGTGTGCACATCAGTGTGCACAGGAGTAGGGGTGTCCAGGGCCAGGAGATGGGGCCAGGCCCAGGTCAGGATGACAGTTTTTGTCGTGTTACATCCCCACTGTCTCTTTAGGTCTCGCTTTTATGTGTATGTGTTGGAGGGAGTCTTGAAACCAGGTCCACCACCCTAGAGGGCAGCAGACATTAAATTGGCTTATGAGGGAGGGGGACTTGGTCACACCACAGCTTGGGCTCTACAGGTGCCCGAAAGCTTCGAGCTGTTAGGGTGGGGGTGGGCGCCTGGCTCAGTCTCACCGTGGAACTGAATCTCTTGGGGGAAAAGGCCTGGGCCGTGGGGTCCTAGAATGGAGCTGAATTCAAATCCCAGCTCCGCCCAGCTAGCTGCGTGGCCGTGGCTGAGTCACCTGCTTTACAAACCTCATTTCCTCCTCTGTCAAAACAAAGGCCAAGATGCAAGTTCTGTGCATGTGTGAGCCCACTGTCGGTGCTTAATAAATGCCTGTTGAAGCTGCTAGAAATGATCAGGGCCCTGAAGCTGCCGTCATAGTCTGTGTGTTTTCCATTCAAACTGCAGACAGAACCACAGCAAACCCAGCCACGGTGTGGCACAGACCTGGTATGGAAGCCCCACTCGCGCCTCTGCCCCCAACCACAAGCTCATGGCTGTGGAACAAGGCAAGAGCCTTCCATCTGGTGAGAGAAAGCAGGGGCCCTGGTGGGGGTAGCGGCTGGAGGTCCCTAGGAGTTCTGAAAGTCCTCTGACGGGGACTGGGGAGATGAGGGGCCAGTTTGACGCCCCTGGAAGGGCTGGGTGTTTCAGCTTCCCCCCAAAGCCCTCGCCCTGCCCCCCACTGAAGTCTATGTGTCTCTTTCTCTTCCGCAGCCACTGAGGATGCAAAGGAAGAGGGTCTGGAAGCGCAGATCAGCCGCTTGGCAGAGCTGATTGGGAGGCTGGAGAGCAAAGTAAGCCCTGGCGTGACCCCTGCCTCTGCTCCTTCCAAGCCCTGAAGGAGGGCAGAGTCAGGGCTGGGGTTCAGGACAAAAGTCTGGGCTGCAGAGGGGCCAGGGAACCATGGAAAAGACATCCCTCCGTGGGGCGTGGGTGCCGAGGACGAAGCTGAGGATCAAACCCCAGGGGATGCGTGTGTTGTTCAGGCCCAAGGAGGGGTGCCTGGGAAAGGGAGTGTTGGAGGGTCGTGTGGGCTGGCAGGCAGCAGGAGCAGCTCCAGGAGCAGAGGGTGGTCAGCAGGGGCCCTAGTTTCAAGGAGACTTTGCTCTGAAATGGCTGGAGCAGGTATTGGCCAAGAGGTAGCCCCAGGACGAGAGAGAGATGTGATGATTCGGGAGAGATTCAAAACAAGGAAGTGTGATATGGGACATCCACAGGTGATAGAAAATGGCACAGCCCCTACAGAAAACACTTTGAGAGAATGTTTCATGACTCAGGATAGAGTGCTCACGATTTGACCATTTGGTGGAGAGAAAAGTTTGTCTTAGGGCCTACGGAGAGATGGACTCAGGTATTAGAATTCTGGTTGTGCCGCTTCATAGCTGTGTAGCCCTGGGCCAGGGACTTGTCCTCTCTGAGGCTTAGATTCCTCCTCTGATGATCAAGAAAATACCGTGGAGAATGGGACCCCTCCCTCACAGGGGTGTCATTAGGATGAACCAAAGTGATGTCTCAGTGGTTCAGCACAGGGCCCGGTGCCGTAGTTTGCATTTAATATGAGCAATGTTAGCAATTATTATGAGGCATTCTGTTACCCAAGCCTATCCACATGCACACACCACACCCGTATACCCACAGAAGCCAAGGTGACTGAGCTCCCAGAACCCTGGGATTGAAGTGGTTTTATGTTTCTCCTATTTTTCGGTATTTTTTTTTACACCCTTTGTAAAAGGTATTGCTACTTTTAGTTTGGGGGTTCTGAGGAATTCATGGGGGCAGGAACAAGGGGCCCCCCACACGGAGAGAGGCAGAGGCAGACGTGGAACGAAGTCCGAGGGAGGAAGCTCAAACTTCCTCCTGCAGGGATGAGGCTGAGGTGGAGTTACCCTCTTGTTGAAGTCGGCTGGGCTGCGGGAGCGGCTCGGAGGGGACCCCGTGGCCCGGTTGTCATAACAACTCAGCGGGCGCCTCGGGAGGGAGACTCTTTGAAGTTTATTTTTAGAGCCCGGTCGCCCTAACAACCAGGCTGGCTGGTAACCACGGAGTACCTGGGCGTCCTGGAGACGGGGTGGGACCAGGTCCTCCTCCCCAGTCTCTAATTGGCCCGGGCGGTCAGCAGGGGCCAATCCAGGCCTGGCTTCAGGCCCCGCCCTTCACCGGCTAACCTGGGCTGCCAAGGATGGAGGCCCTAGGGGCGGCTGGCTAGGAGAAGAATGGGGCAGATATGGGGGCCATAGTGCCTGTCTTCATCCTCCTATGGCTCTTCCAGCCCAAGCCCTGCAGGACCCCTCATGGATGCTTGTAAAGCCATGGAAACAGACCTGTTCTTGCCAGGCACACCTTCATCACTTGCCAAGGCATGTTCATGCTGTGTGACCCGGAGAAGGCAGTACACCTGCCAGGATCAGCTACTACAGGGCCCCTTGCTCAAACATTTAGAACGTCACGGTGGTGACTGCACAGACTCATCCACCTGCTGCTGTTTTCCTTATTAACCGGTGTTTTTTACCTGTGCCCTGTGTGACTCCCACAGACGGTCTGTCCTCATGGAGGATGGATGGAGACAGCCACAGAGGTGGTGGTTAGTGGGCTGCCCAAGCTAAAGGAAGCAGCAACAGGATCTTGTGTGTCAGCGTCAGGTAGAGACGCTGGGTTCAGACCCACGCTCTGACACTTACACGGCTTTCATGCCTTCAGAGCCGGGGTTGTCTGCCGTGACAGAGTGACTGGGGAGCATCTGTGAGGGCTTGGCCCTGGGTAGGCACCAGGTGTGGGTGAACAGAGCAGATGTGGTTCCTGGAGACTGAAACTTACAGTGGGGTAGCACCTACCCTGGGGCGTCTGGAAGATTGAATGTGTATTTGTAAACCATCTAGGCCAGAGAGAACAGGTCACCCCATTAGATCCCTGAGGCGCTGGGGGTTTTGATTGGGGTGAATTGTAAGTTATAGGGAATCTAAGGGCTGTTGCTCATCATCGTGGCAAACCCCAGCATCTTGGACTCGGGCCTCTGGATTCCCCAGTGCTGCCGCTCCCAAGCTGTCCTTGCCCCAGCAACATGTTCTGGGCTCCCCTTATGCCCTCTGTAGTGGATCACCTGGGCCTCTCTGCCTCCCATTGCCCCTAGATGCCAGGGCCAGAGGGATTCTCTGCCACTTCCTAGGGTTGGTCTTCCAGCCCTGTGTAACAGGGCCCGGCCCTTAGGAGCTCCCAACAGCCCCAGGGATCCCAGAGCTCCTGGCACCTGGGGCGGAGTGGGGCTCTGGGTCTAGCATCACTGTGTGCTGGATTGTTTCAGGCACTGTGGTTCGACCTGCAGCAGCGCCTCTCAGATGAAGATGGTACCAACATGGTGAGTCCCCTTCCCACCTCTCTCCTGGGACCACATCCCTGCCCATGCCAGGACTGCCAGGATCCAAGTGGCTCAATGCCCCGACCCCCCTCTCCCTGCCTGGGACCACCATGAGGGGAGATGTGGCCCCAGTACTTGGCCCCCAGACCCTGCCCTGGCCCAGGAGCCACCCCACTGACTCCGGGGGTATTTCTTGAGGCTCCCTGGACTTTTTTTTTGAGACTGAGTCTCGTTGTATTGCCCAGGCTGGAGTGCAGTGGTGCGATCTCAGCTCACTGCAACCTCCACCTCCCGGGTTCAAGCGATTCTCCTGCCTTAGCCTCCTGAGTAGCTGGGATTACAGGTGCCCGCCCCCATGCCCGACTAATTTTTTGCATTTTTAGTAGAGATAAGGTTTCACCATGTTGGCCAGGCTGGTCTCGAACTCCTGACCTTGTGATCCGCCCACCTCGGCCTCCCAAAGTACTGAGATTATAGGTGTGAGCCACCATACCTGGCCCAGAGGCTCCTGGACTTTGATCCAAAAAAAGTTTGGCCTAGAGCAAAGTGGTCAGCCGGACAGTGATGTGAAAATGCTGAGTCCATCAACTAAGTTTTTCTTGTCAGTGGATGTGCTATGTCTCTGGGCCCTGGAGGCCTTGCAGGCAGCTGTGGACATGGGTGGGGACTGGGTAAACAACTCTTCTGTTTTCCCCATTTGTGGGGGCTACCTCTGCACTGGGCTCTTGAGGTTCTAGTCCTTTCTTATACTTTTCATTATACAATGAAAAGTCGGGGAGGTTTATTTTATTTTGACCAAGAGAGGGAGGTCATGGACGCCGGATGGGGTCTTTAGGGAGAAGGCCTGGCATGGAACCCCACACTGACTCCTGCTGTGGCCTGGCAGCACCTGCAGCTGGTCCGGCAGGAGATGGCCGTGTGCCCTGAGCAACTCAGCGAGTTTCTGGACTCCCTGCGCCCGTATCTGCGGGGGACCGCCGGAGCGAGGAGCTGCTTCCAGTGAGTGAGCTGCCGAAGCGTGAGTGGGAGGGATGGTGGCAGGGAGCTCTGCCTGGCAGTGGAGGAACAGCGCGGGACTAGGCTTACCCCTAAGTACAAATCGCACCCCAGGGAGAGACATAGCTGGGTGAATAAGAACTGGGTTCAGGTCTCCTCCCAGCCATGCAAACGTGGCAAGTGCCTTCATCTCCCTGTCCTCAGCTTATTCATCTGTAAAAGCGGCGGGGGGGCCACCCACAGGCCTTCTTGCTGGGGTGATCACGATTCCTATACAATCAAGTGTGAAGGGCTCTGGCCGGGCCTGGTGTACCACGTGTGCTCAGTCAGCCTTAGCTGTTGCTCTTGCAGGAGTTGCTGCTTACCAGCAGGCCCAGAATGTAGTGTGTGCTCAGTTAACAACCGAGAAAGGAGAAGGGAGTCAGTGAGGCTGAAGGGAAATACCCAAGAAATGTAGCCGCCCCTCTCTCCTTCCCCACGGATGTGCTGAGACGGAAACGTAGCGGCCATTCTCTCCCTCCTCCCTATGGGTCTGTGCTGAGATGTCTAGGGCGGGGCAAGGGGCCTCACCCTCAAATTCCCGTTCATCCCCCCAGGATTATGTAGCTCCTTGGTAAAGCTAGGCCATGGCCACAGTGGAAGGGTCCACAGAAACCAACAGCCGTTTGTTCTTGCTGGTAGTAGCCCCTAAAGAGCATGAGGCCCAGGTGTTTCCCCTGCCCTTCATTTCTACACCAAGGCTCTGCCCAACTCCCTCCCTTTCCAGGGCTTTCTTCCATCCCCAGGGCACACATTCATTCGCCACATTGCCTGGGGGCACGGCTGTGAACCAGGCAGGCCAGGTCCTGCACGGGGTCTTCCTGGGCCCCCTGTGCACTGAGGCCTGACCTGTAGCACTAGGGGAGGAGCAGCCTGGGCAGGAGTGCGGCTGTTGCAGAGACCCGGGGTGGCCATCAGGGGCCACGATTGAGGAAGTAGCCAGGGTGGTGGGCAAGACCCACTCCCATCCAGCAGGACAGATTGTATAGGAGCAGGGGCCAGACTCAATCTTTTCTCTGTTACATGAAGAAGTGGGAGGCCCCAGAGTGAAGTAGGGCTACCCTGATAGGCTGTGGAGAGGAGGCAAGGTGGATATAGAGGCTCTGGTTTCAGAGCCTCAGTAGAAGTAGAGGACAGTGCTGTTTGTTGAACTGGAGAGGGCCAGCTTGGAGAGCCAGGTGAGACTGCACTTGCCAGGCACGGTGTACCTAAAGCTGCACAGCAGTGTGTCTGTCGCAGGATGGAATCCAGCCTGGCCCCCTCCCTCCAGGCTGAGCACTGTTGCCCCTCATCCCCTGCTCTTGGCCCCCCCCCCTTTATGGTCACTTGGGGCTTCCTCGTTGTAGTGCACTTACAGAGAGGAGCCCGGAGCGGCATAGACTATCTGCGCCTTTAAAATGAGGTGAGTGCTGTGCCCTGGGTCCCAAAGAGTGAAGGGGGACTTGCTTGCAGCCCCTTCGGTCAGGTACAGTGCAGTGGGGTTGTTGCAAGGATTAAATAAGATGATAATTTTGATAATTTAAAGATAGGGTTTATATGTATATTTTTTGTTTTTGAGACCAAATCTTGCTTTGTTGCCCAGGCAGGAGTGTAGTGGTGGAAGCTCAGCTCACTGCAACCTCTACCCACCAGGTTCAAGTGAGTCTCAAGCCTCAGCCTCCTGCGTAGCTGGGATTACAGGCCTATGGCACCAGGCCTGGCAACTTTTAAGAGACCAGGTTTTGCCATTTTTGGCTAGGCTGGTCTTGAATTTCTGGCCTCAAGTAATTCACCTGCCTCGGCCCCTCAGGACTTCCCAAGTTCCGGGATTACAGGTGTGAACGGTCACACCCAGCCACCTGGTTTTGTTTAAATACATGTGAAGATTTTAACATGACGTTTCAGCTGGGCACAGTGGCTGAAGTTTGCAATCCCAGCAGTTTGGGAAGCCAAGGCGAGAGGACTGCCTGAGCCCAGGCGTTCAAGACCAGCCTGAGGACCATAGCAAGACCCCAGCTCTACTAGGACATTTTTTGAATTAGCCAGGCCAAGTGGTGCACACCTATAGTCCCAGCTACTTGGGAGGCTGAAGTGATTGTGCCACAGCACTCCAGCCTGGGCAACAGAGTGAGACCCTGTCTCAAAAGAAAAACTACATGTCATTGACAAATAGCTATTGGCCACTATAAGAAAGCAGGCCTTATTCCAGGTGGTGGGGGTACCCTGTTGAGTCTCGCTGGAGGACCAGAAAGGTTGAAGGCAGCGGTTGTGTATAGGGGTGGGCTTCAGGACTAGGGTGGCCACGGTTGAGCCCCAGCCTCCCTGCCTGTCTCCTGTTGCAGCATCACTGCCGTGAGGCTCTCGGATGGCTTCACCTTTGTCATCTATGAGTTCTGGGAGACGGAGGAGGCATGGAAGAGGTGAGACACTGGGTCTCCATAGCAGGTGAGGGGGACACAGCGAGGTGTGGGGGCTGTCTTCCTGGAGCCAGGAGCTCCTGGGGGGTAGAGAGACCCCCCCCCCCCCACCACACTCTCCCTGTGGAGCACCTTGTGGGTCAAGGCACTGCCTTCTTTACCACCCTTAGAGCTGAGGACCTGACCTCGAAGGTACCTCAGTCCCCATGTGATAAGTTGTTCCAGCGCTTAACCTCCCCCCAGCTGAGTGCCTGGCAGGACGGAGGGAGATGGGGTAGGGTGTCATCAGCTCTGATGGGCTTTAGGCCTTTGTCGTCTGCTCCGAGCACATCTGGGACAGGTTGTTCCCCACTCTGGGTGGAGCCTAATTTCTGATGCGCCAGACCCCACAGGCAGGAAGCAGGGCCTGGGGGTAGCTCATGCCCCGATATCCTGCTTCCCCGGTAAACACAGTTTGCAGACAAACTCAGGACCCCTGTGGGAACAGGGGCTGTCATGAGAAGTGAGGGTGTCCCCTCCCTGTCCGTACTTCAGTGACTCATAAAATGAGGGACTAAAATCCTTCACAGCTGCTGTGTTGTCATCCGTCCCAGGCAGAGGATGGCCCTCCTCCTAGGGTAAAACAGGAGGTAGATGCTCTGTGCACCGAGTAGGGGGATCCCGCTGCCCATGTAAGGCTCAGTGCCTACTCCAGAGATCCCCAGAGTCAGCCTCCCTAGGCACCCCCTCACCTTCCCACAAAGGCTTGGAGTCCAAAGACCCCCCCCCCCCCCCCGGGCTTATTTATAAGCTCCCCATTTTGGGCAGAGCTAGGATTAACAGGGGATCCACATGCCGAGCTCCACTCCTGGTGCCCCTGACTAACACATGTCCCTGGATCGCAGGCACCTGCAAAGTCCCGTGTGTAAGGCGTTCCGGCACGTCAAGGTGGACACACTGAGCCAGCCTGAGGCCCTCTCCAGGATCTCGGTGCCAGGTAGGGGGCGAAGGCCTGGAACTGCAGGGGCCACTTGATTGGAGAGCCGGGCCAGAGCCTAGAAGCCGCCCCGCCTCTCCCAGGGACTTGCCTGCAAGCCCCTGACCCCAATGCCAGGTGTGTAGGGACGGTCCTAGGGGAGAGGAGAGCTCCAGGCTCAGAGCCAGCCCTGAGGTGCCCCACAGCCAGGCATGCCGGCCGGAGCTTGCACCAGAGCACCCCTTCCACAGCCCCCTACTTCCCTTCCCAGGTGTGTGGTTTGCTCCTGGGTGACCAGCAAGCACCCGTGGGTCACAGAAGGACTCAAAGCCATCTCCCCACCTGCCCTTCAAGACGGCCCCCACCAGCTACACAGCTGCCCACATTCGCACTCCTTCCCTCTAACCTGTCTCTGTCCTTCTAGCTGTTTGGTGCACGGTGGGACGGGACTGACAGCCTCCCAGAGGCCCGCGGAGGAGCCCACCCCTGGCCCCTTCTGCTTGTGAAGGACATCCCCTGTGTTCTAGAAACTGGTGCAGAGGCTGTGTTTTCAACCCGTCCTCCACACGGTGTTTCCCTGCTGTGATGTGAAGGAGACCTCCCCTCCCCCCACACGAGAAGACAGAGCAGTCTCTGTGCTGCCTGGTCCTGGTGAAGCCCAAGGTTGTGGGTGAAGGGGGCGGCTTCCTGGGGCCAGCACCCCCACCTCCTGGTCCTGGCCTCTCCCCGACCCCTCAGATGGCCACGCATGACCCGCACTCACCACGCCCTGCCCTCTTCAGTGACATTCTTCTACGTGGTAGGAGTTAGGACCCTGTAGTGCCCAACCGAGCCAGGCCGCCGCCACTGGGCCCAGGCACCGAATAAACCCTGGTTGGGAAGGGCTGTGTGCTCTGTGTCTGTTCCTGGTTGACAACAGCAGGGGCCTGGGCACCCTGCAAGTGCCCCCAGCCTCCGTTTTCTGAACCATAAAATGGAGGTGTTCACTCTATGCGGTATTTTGACACATAGGCTCATGCCTATTCAGGAGCCCAGAGGGCACCACCCCCAGCCTCAGGTCAGTAATTCACTCAGAGGACTGGGCGCAACTGTCAAAGTCAAGGTGGATGACAGACAAAACCCAGCAAAGAAAGAGGCTCCCGGAACAGGGGCCAGGCAGGGGCTGCCAGTAAAGGCACACAGACATCACTGAACCCTCCCAGCTTCAACAGACAGAGCATCACCAACCAGGGATGCAGTCCCGAGTCTTACTGGGGTTCGGTGACATAGACACGGCTGACACCTCGTGGCTCAAGCCCCCACCATAAGTCACATGGTTGGCACAGACCATGTAGTGTGGCCCAACTAAGACACTCACCAGGCACGATGCTCCAGGGACGGGCGAGTCTCTCCCAGCACAGCTGTGCATCAGCCATTCAACAATGCAGGAGAGCCCAACTATGAACTGCAAGTCACGTCTTAAGTCTTACTCTGAAAGCTTTGTAACTTCTTCCTATGTCTCAGTCCTGGTTAGCAGGAAAGAAGTCACTCATGGCCCAGTGCAGTGTCTCACACCTGTCATCCCAGCACTTTGGGAGGCCAAGGCAGTTGGAACACCTGAGGTCAAGAGTTCAAGGCCAACATGCTGAAACCTCGTCTCTACTAAAAATATAAAATTAACCAGGTGTGGTGGTACAACGCCTGTAATCCCAGCCACTTGGGAGGCTGAGGCAAGAGAATTGCTTGAACCCAGGAGGTGGAGGTTGCAGTGAGCCGAGATCACATAACTGCACCCTAGGCAACAGAGCGAGACTCTGTCTCCAAAAAAAAAAACAAAACAAATCACACACAAAAGTTCAAAGGACAAAAGAGGGTAGTGGGTCTCTCTCCTAAAACAGGGCAGAGCCAAGACCATCACAGGCCGGGGCACAGGTGGGAGCCCCGGGGTGGGGACAGGACCCAGAATGCACACCTTTCTACCTCCTGCGCAGCGCCCGGAGGACTGGCCAGCGCCACATGGGGTTATTAACACCGTCGCCACCCAGTGAGGTCCCTGCCCACACTGTCCAGCCCCCTGTGGTTGCCAGGAGCTTTGAAACCCCTGCTCCCAGGGCAGGTCCCTCCGCCTTGGGTCCTGCCACCTCCTTGCAGGGTGTGATGCCCACTGCTGCAAAACCAGCGAAACACAACATGAGCTTGCAGGAAAAGCAAAGGGGCTTCAAGAACCATCCATGCATCTCCAAGCTGAATGTCCCTATACCAGCCCCTCAGGGCCTGTTTTCTCACCCGTAAAGTGGGGGAAAGACCCCTCCCCTTGAAGGCTCAGGGGCTTCACTGCCTGGTGCACGAGAACGCCACTTACAGGCTCCTGCTACCCCACCCAACGCCAGGCTGGTACATTCCAACCAGCTCAGCTATTTTAAGAAGAACATTATCAAGGGCTAAGGCTTTCTGGGGTACAACTGAGGAACCTCCTTTAGCTGGGCATGTTCCCCTCCCCCATGTCACATCTACCCAGCCCTCCATGGGGGGAAAGGCATCTCTGCTGCTTGCAGCCCAAGTGCACTGAAAGCCTTCAGGGGCCCTCAGAACCTGAGTGGCCAGGGATGGGCTGTGACAAGAACATGTTTCAACCCTAAAAGCTCTAAGAGCTCCCAGTTAATTCACACTTCAGAGCCTGGCACAGTCAAGCACTTGGCAGGCCCATCTCCCTCCATGCTCCTTAGGCTGTCCTGCTCTTGGCAGGTGGGGAGACGGAGACAGAGAGGACAAGTAACTCACCAGAGGTCACACGGCAAGTAGCTGGCTCAAGTCAGATCCACCCCGGAGTTCTGTGCCCAACCCCTGAGCCACACAGCATCAACCCACGAGGAAGAATGGCTCCAGATTAACCCATTAAGATCAGAATCAGGTTCCTCCAAATGCTAATGGCGAAGTACCATAACCCATAGAAGTACCGTAAAGTACCGTAACCCATAGAAGTACCAAAGTACCGTACCCCATAGAAGTACCCTATCCCAGCAATTCCACTTCTAGGGATATATTCTACCTGAAATGGAAAAAGGCATCCAAACACTCACTTGGCCCACGTACTCATAACGGCACTATTCACAATAGCCACAAGGTAGAAACGATCCAAATATTCATCAGCCGATGAAGGCATAAACAAATGTCGTCTCTCCAAACAGCTTATCATTCAGTCATCAACAGGAGTGAAGGACTGGGCCGTTGGTGACTCAAAAACCCCACACTGAGTGAAGGCAGGCAGAGACAACAGATGGCATCTAATATTCCACTTACGTGAAACATCCAGAATAAGCAAATCCAGATAGAAAGCACAGAGTGGCTGCCTCTGGGATGGAGGAGAGGAAAAGGGTAGGGACAGCTCATGGGCAGGGGGCTTTCCTCGGGATGGAATGTTCTAGAATTAGATGGAGGTGATGGTGACGCAGCACTGCAAATGTACTAAAGGCCACTGAATTCTATGCCTTAAGATGGTTAGTTTTATGCTATGTGAGTTGCATTTCAATATTTAAGAATCTCAAATCACTCTCAAAAACAATTCACCACCTGTCCTCAGCCAGTAGAGCTGCATACTCATCAGGCCCGATTCAAAACCTGCCACTTGTCCCTGGGAGGCATCTGCGGGTGGGCAACTCCTCCTGGGGCGCTTGGGGCCAGCGGTGCCCTAGGGCTGGGCCCCTGAACCAAGGGAAAGGTCTCCCCTGCAGCCTACCATGCTCAGAACAGGAGCACAAGGCATTTGCACTACGAAGCATCACCGGGCCATGTTCAAAGCTGTTACTTCTGACTCTCCACTGACACACAGCTGTCACCCTTGGCCAGGTGCTGTAACAGGGTACACTCTGTGTAGAGGGCTTTGCAAGGACCTCAGCTCAGACTCACAGCAATCCTGGGAGGGAGGGGCTGTCCACAGCTTCATGTTAGAAAAGGACAAAGAGGTCTGAACTGGAAGGCTGGAAGACATCCAGAGGAGGGGTGCTGAGGCCGAGGAGAGCGCTGGCAGGGATTTTCCTGCAGTCACCACCCTAGGAACAGGCTTTGCCGAGGCCACACAGCTGGTAAGTGGCAGGCAGAGTCAAGTCACCTGCCAGCCCCACAGCCCGTGTGCTGTAAGCCCTACACACTGTCACCTGGCCCCTGAGGACATCTGGCTGGAAGGTGACATCCCAGCTTCTACCACTGTGATTATATGACTGTGTCCTTGCATTATGATAATTTGCACACAGTCATGGGAAGATCACATCAACCTGTCATAGAATCAAGATAGAAGCCTTTGTCCTGAGTAATGACATTCAGTTACCCCTTAAAGAGCCCCAGCATCACTGCTTAGCACTGAGTGCAGTGCCCTTGCCTCCTGGGGTGCTTGCCTGCTTTGGGACGAGTCCTCAACCTCCTCATACTTCCCTTTTCCCCTTGGCTCCCAGGAAACTCAGGTATCCCTTGCCAATCACAACCTTAGTCTTCTGGGAATAAAGCTACATTGCTTGGGTCTCCATTGTGTGCAAGGTATCCCATACAGCTACTCTAGATCCATCATCGCCTCTAATCCTCACAAGAGACCTGCTTCGTACTGAGTAAGCCTGCTCCATTTTGCTGGTAGGGAAATTGATTCTACAAAAAGGTTCACACACTTCCCAAGACTATGAGAGAGCAAACGGCAGAGCCAGTGTCCAAAACCAACCATCCAACTCCAAAGCCACTTCACACACAGTCTTCTTTGATGGCATGACCCTCACCCTGCCACACTTTGATATCTCAGGACTCTCCATAAATAGTACTAGCACAGCCCCAGCCTTCCTGGCCAGGGCCACAGAGCCTGACAGAAGCAGACAGGTATAAATAAGAAATGAATGACTATTCAGCCTCACCTCTCACTCCACGGTGATAAATTCTCCATTACAGCAATCTGGGCTCAGTGCAGTGGCTCACGCCTGTGATTACAACACTCTGGGAGGCCGAGGTGGGAGGACTGCTTGAGGCCAGGAGTTCATGACCAGCCTCGGCAAACAGAGTAAGACCCTGACTCTACAAAAAAATATACAAAAATTAGCTGGGCATGGTGGTCCCAGCTACATACCTATGGTCCCAGCTACTCAGGAGGCTGAGGCAGGAGGATTGCTTGAGCCTGGGAGTTGGAGGCTGCAGTGAACTGTGATAGTGCCACCACTGCACTGTAGCCTGAGTAACACAGTGACACCCTCTCCCCGCAAGAAAATAAATAAATAAAAATAAGGCCTGGCACAGTGGCTCACACCTGTAATCCCAGTACTTTGGGAGGCCGAGGAAGGCAGATCACCTGAGGTCAGGAGTTCGAGACCAGCCTGGTCAACATAGCAAAACCCCATCTCTACTAAAAATACAAAAATTAGCCAAGTGTGATGGCGGGTGCCTATAATCCCAGGCTGAGGCAGGAGAATTGCTTGAACCCAGGAAGGGGAGACTGCAGTGAACCGAGATCGCGCCACTGCACTCCAGCCTGGTGACAGAGTGAGACTCCGTCAAAAAATAAAAATAAAAACAGAGCAATCTGCCCGCACGTGTTCCAATTCCCAAGGCCCTTGCCTGGGAAGATGCTGTGGCCCTTGAACAGAGGCTCTGACAAGTCACAGTGGGGTTGGTCAGACATTGAAGAAGGGTCCTGGGTACCCTCCCAACACCCCCACAGAGTCAGAGTCTACACCTGCAGCCACACTTTCCCCATCCCCCAGCAGCCAGGCTACAGGAGCCCCAGGGCCAGGCACCTATTCCCACCCCCTGCCCCCCAACTCTGGTGTCTCCTCAGAGTGGCATGTAGAGTGGGAAGGAAAAGAATTTAACCCCAAATGAGTTCTGATCTGATCTCTGTACCTTGCAGGACACGCAGCCTGGATTTTTCCAAGCCTCAGTTGCCTAACCTGTAAAATGGGCACGTCTAGAAACATCATGCTAGGTCCAAGGAGGCACACACAGAGGCCCATGTACATGTGAGGCTGTTCAGAGAGCGTGCCTGTAACAGGCAAATCCAGAGACTAAGCGCAGCTGCACAGATGCTGGGAGCGGAGGGAGAGACAAATGGGGGTGACTGGTAATGGGCACTGAGTTTCTTCTGAGGGTAACGAAAATGGACTAGAATTAGTGGGGCAGCTACACAGCTCTGTGAGCACACTAAAAACCACTGGATTGTACACTTTAAAGAAGTGAGTCTTTATGATATACACCTTCTATCTCAATTTTGAAAATTCATGCATGTAGATAAGCTGAAAAAAAATACGGACCAGTCACCGCCAGCCTTGCACCGTCATGTACATCATACCACGTGACAGCAGGAAGAGCCCAGACTACTGCCTACCCTGAGGAAGGCATCCTCAGATGTCAGTCCCACCCTCCCCTGACTCTGGCCCTGCTGGCTTCTAGGAGGACATCCCAAGGCAGAGAAGCATGGCCTGAATTGAATCTAGCAAGCGGGGCCTGTGCAGGGTCAGTGCCAGGGAGGACGCAAAGGAGTAGCTGGGTCCCTCCCTGTCTGCCTCTCCATTGCCCTTTTTTTTTTTTTTTTTCTTTTAAATTATTGTTGTTGAGATGGAATATCACTCTGTCTCCCAGGCTAGAGGGCAGTGGCACAATCTCAGCTCATTGAAACCTCCATCTCTCAGGTTCAAACGATTCTCCTGCCTCAGCTTCCTGAGTAGCTGGGATTACAGGCACCCCCCACCACGCCCAGCTAATTTTTTTGTATTTTTAGTAGAGACTGGGTTTCACCATGTTGGCCAGGCTGGTTCTCAAGCTCCTGACCTCAAGTGATCTGCCTGCCTCAGCCTCCCAAAGTGCTGGGATTCCAGGTGTGAGCCACTGTGCCCAGCTACCTCCTTTTCTTTACCCAGGTCCTGGAACAGACCTCTTGTCTCCTCTCGCTCTCTGCTGCCAGTATGACTCCTTGTCCCAGAACTGGGGAGGCCACCAGGGAGAACTGCGGAGCAAATAGTCCACTTGGCTTCCAGGCTCTTTGGGTCCAGCTGGTGGGAGGGAAAGCACAGTTTCCTTGGAGTCATCCACCCTCCGTGGGGCATGGGCCAAGTGCATGGTGGTATGGCCTGTTCCGGGCATACATCTCCTTGGGCCTCTCACAGCCAAGGGCAGGATTCGGGCGTTTCCTGCACCCTGGCCAAAAGATCGCTTGAGTCCGTCACCATCGCCAGCCACGCCTCCTCCACTCCCTTCGGGGCTTCCCAACCCTGTGCAATATCCTCGCCTGACACCCTTGGTCCTGACAGTCCGAAGCCAATTATGTAGGCCTCAGCCCCTAGCTCCCTTTTTATGGGCTGAATCTTATCTCCCAGAAACATCCGTTGAAGCTGAACCCCTGGAACCTGTGAACATAACCTTATTTGGAAATTGCATCTTTGCAGGTCCGAATTCATACAAGATGCAATCAACGTAAGATGAGATCATACTACATATGGGGGTGGGAGGAGCTCACTTAATGATGGGTATCTTTGTAAGAGAGGGATTTGGTCACAGAGGATACACAGGGGACAGTCACATGAAGACAAGAGAAGAGGCTGGAGTGAGGCAGCCACAAGCCAAGGAGTGCCGGCCACCTCTAGAACCTGGAAGAGACAGGAGGGAGCCTCCCCTAGAGCCCACAGAAGGACTATGGCCCTAATGACATGTGATTTCAGACTCCTGGCCTCCAGAACTGTGATGCAGTAAGCATCTGGTTGTTTGTTTGTTTGTTTGTTTTGTTTTGTTTGAGACAGAGTCTCACTCTGTCGCCCAGGCTGGAGTGCAGTGGCACGATATCTGCTCACTGCCAGCTCCACCTCCTGGGTTCACGCCATTCTCCTGCCTCAGCCTCCCGAGTAGCTGGGACTACAGGCGCCTGTCACCATGCCCGGCTAATTTTTTGTATTTTTAGTAGAGACAGGGTTTCACTGTGTTAGCTAGGGTGGTCTCAATCTCTTGACCTTGTGATCCACCCACCTCGGCCTCCCAAAGTGCTGGGATTACAGGCGTGAGCCACCGCGCCCGGCCGCGTCTGTTGTTTTAAGCCACCAGAATGCAGCTGTGGTCACTTATCACAGTGGCCATAAGAACTTTCCTCACCTTTGTACCAGAAACCCTTCGAACCAGCAGAGCCCAACCAGCAGCCCGAGGAGGCAGAGGCATCAGTCTCTCCAGTATCTTTATGATGAGAAATGACATCGGTCTCCCAGCCGCACACAGCAGCCACGTGGGGTCAGCCTCCGGAGGGCCCCTTCCTGCCCGGCACTGGCTGCCCATCAAAACATCTCCCAGACCGCTGCCACCGTGCTCTGCCCGAAGATGAAGGTGCCAACCAGCACAGAGACCACTCCCCAGACCTCCAAGCAGCACCTGCCAAATCAGTAAACCCATGTCAGCGCTTTTCTGGATTATTACACAAATAAGCCATGCACACACACAGAAAATTCACTATGTAAAGCCCAGTACGGGGTCATCAATTTGGAAAAAAGAAAAATTCAGAATATTCCCAATTACCTGTAGGGATGGGCTTACCAAGACAATGGGAAGCAAAGTGCAAAGTACCCAGGCAATTTTTTTTTTTTTTTTTTTGGAGGTAGAGTCTCGTTCTGTTGCCTAGGCTGGAGCCCAGTGGCATGATCTCAGCTCACTGCAACCTGTGCCTCCTGGGTTCAAGCAATTCTGCCTCAGCCTCCCAAATAACTGGGACTACAGGCACGCACCATGACACTGGGCCAATTTTTGTATTTTTAGTAGAGATGGAATTTCACCATGTTTGCTAGGCTGGTCTCAGACTCCTGACCTCAAGTGTTTCACCCTCCTCGGCTTCCCAGAGTGCTGGAATTACAGGTGGGAGCCACCATTCCTGGCCCCAGGCAATTTTTAAAAGCCCTCCGATCCCACCTGTTATTTCATAACCCATTTCTCCCCAGTATTTTATCAAATAAAAAGACATGGGGGCCAGGCACGGTGGCACCCACCTATAATCCCAGCACTTTGGGAGGCTGAGGCAGACGGATGCACCTGAAGTCATGAGTTCAAGACCAGCCTGGCCAACATGGTGAAACCCCATCTCTACTAAAAATAGAAATAAAAAATTAGCCAGGCATGGTGGCAGGCACCTGTATTCCCAGCTACTTGGGAGACTGAGGCAGGAGAATTGCTTGAACCCAGGAGGCAGAGGTTGCAGTGAGCCGAGATTACATCACTGCACTCCAGCCTGGAGGACAGAGCAAGACTCCACCTCAAAAAAAGAAAAAGACATGGAGAGAGGGGAGACACTGCTTTGAAAGTCCCCTCATCCTCCTCCCTTTCTGCTCCTCATCCTCTGATGAAACCCTATGAAAGTGAAGGAGAAGACGCAAACTCTAAGTCACACACCATCTCAGAGGAGTAGGGGATGAGGACGCAGGAGGCAGAGGTGGCTGGGACCGGCAGCCACCGAGGCCACATTTGTGAGCTTCGTAATGTAACCAGAGACGGGGTAGACAAGGAGGTCAGAGCGATAACAAG
The DNA here is from genome assembly GCF_008728515.1 of Papio anubis. NCBI lineage: Eukaryota > Metazoa > Chordata > Mammalia > Primates > Cercopithecidae > Papio > Papio anubis. The sequence continues at coordinate 5,996,799 of NC_044993.1, read as the reverse complement.
ATTCCCACAAAATGGCAGGGCCGCCAGAGGTATTTCTGGCCCCATTAACAAAGGCCAGAAAGATGGGCTGTCATGGAAGGAATATTTCTAACCAAGCAGCATCTCAGCACGGCTGTTCAGCGCCATAAACATCATCTGTGCCGGCACTGTGAGGCCAATGTGCCCGTGGGCTGCGGCACTCCTGGAACAGTGCTGATGTATTAGAAGGACCTAAAGCAGTTTTAGCAATAAAAATATCTTGAAAGCTCATCAGTAAAAACTGTTGTGAGCTCAGATCAAGGGAGAAAACAAAAGCACGAAGACTCCAAACAGCGCCCCAGGGAATGAGCAGCTTAGTGGGTTGCCAGTCATTGGGAGGCTAGTTCTAAACCCAAGGCAGGTTTAGAAACATCCAGAAAAACTGCTCTCAATCCAGAAGAAACCAGGCCAGGCCTGCTCCTTTGCAAAAACCAAGCATGGGCTCAATGGGGCTAGAGGGACGGGGGCTAGAGGGGAACAGACCTACAGCTGGGCCCCAAGTTCACGGTTGCTGTCATTTAACATTATCTGTGGTGGGGTGAAGGGTGGCCCCCAAAATTCATGTCCACCTGGAACCTGTGCTGGCGAGCGTATCTGGAAACTGGGTTTTGCAGATGTAATTAAGTGAAAGATCTTGACAGAAGATGCAACCTAGATTTAGGGTGGACCCTAAATCCAATATTAGGTATCCTTATAAAAGAAAGGCAGCCAGGTGTGGTGGTGGGCATCTGTGGGCCCAGCTCCTGCGGGAGGCTGAGGCAGGAAGATCGCTTGAGCCCAGGAGGTTGAGGCTGTAGTGAGCCATGATTACACCACTGCACTCCAGCCTGAGCAACAGAGCAAGACTCTGTCTCAAAAAATAAAATAAGTAAAAGCAGAGCGATATTTGAGACCCAGAGACACAGGGAGAAAGCTAGATAAAGACAGAGGCAGAGACTGGAGTGATATAGCCACAGGCCAAGGAGCACCTGGGGCCACCGGAAGCTGAGGAGCCTTCAGAGAGTCCAGCCCTGCCAACACCTTGATTTCACACTCCTGGCTCCAGAACCGGGAAAAAAAATCATTTCTGTGGCCTGAAGCCTCCCCACCAGGTCCCAATTTGTGGTAATTTGTTACAACGACCCCAGAAAACTAATATCTCATCTCTTTACCTGTCTCAGCCTCAGTTTCCACATCTGTGGAATGGGAGGGAGTCACCCAGACCCTCAGGCTCCCCACGGGCGGCTGAGGAAGAGCCCGTCATTCATGTGCACGTCATCCTCTTCAGTGGGTCAGACTTAGCTGCCCAGTGGCAAAGCAGAGAGGCTCAGTTGTGTCTGATCCACAGGCCCGCTCAGGGATAAATATTTGTTAGATAAAGGAAAGATCCAAATTCTTTGGTCTCAACAGCACTGTATGCCAGGCAGGTGGGTTAGCACGGGGCCTGGGAGCCAGGGGCCTGAGTTGCATCCTAGTTCTGTCCTCACTAGCCTCCTAGCCCGCCTCCTCATCTGTAGGATGGAGACATCCGGGTATGGTGTGGAGGTGAATATGTAAAAGGACCTAGCACAGGGCCTAGCAGAGGAGCCTCAGAACGGCAGCCCACTGCTGTGATAGAACATGTTGTTCCGGTGTCTGGCCGGCCATGGGGTCTCTCTAACAGCCTGCACCCTGATCCTGCCCTGGGTCCGAGCCAGGTAGCAAAGGAGGGTACAGATGCACCACTGGGTGCTTCCAGAGGCTGGAATCTACATGAAATCCCAACTACAGACCCTCAAAGCAGAAGGGAAAGCCCTTGCAGGACCCGGCATCACTGGCCTGGGCTCCTGTCCTGGCTCAGATGCCCTCATAGTGGATGGACAGAGACTCTCTTCCTGTGACCTGCAGGTTTCTCATCTGCAGGATGCAGAGGATGGGAAATAGGATGTCCAGGGTCCCCTGAAGCATTCTTACTCTGATCCGGGGCACGCCCAGGTTGCCACTTCATCTTAGGGACACTTACTTGACTCTTGGTCCTATAGGCTCGATGCCCATTGCACAGATGAGGCACAAACCTGCAAAAAAGACAGGGTCACCCTCAGCTCTTCGTTATCAAACCCAAAGCAACAAAGAGGTCCCGGGAGAAGTCCTCAGGGACCCAGGAGGCCAGCAAGGCCTCTGCCCACAGGTGCCCCTGCCTCAGGCCCCCTGGAGAGGCAACACGGTGGAACTGGAAGGATGGGGCTGGAGTCCCAGCTCAACATGCCTTGTGACTCAGCCAGAGGTCTGGCAACAACTGGCTTCCCAGAGCCCCGTGTTTCAGGCAACCTTGACAACATGTCCTCCACAGCAGGGTCTGTGAAGAGATGGTGAGAGTCCATGCCTGACGCCCAGGAAGGGCTCAGCAACTGGCAGCTACCATTATTACTTTTTTTTTTTTTTTTTTTTTGAGACAGAGTCTCACTCTGTGGCCAGGCTGGAGTGCAGTGGTACCATCTCAGCCCACCGCAACCTCCACCTCCCGGGTTCAAACGATTCTCACGCCTCAGCCTCCTGAGTAGCTGGGACTACAGGCACATGCCACCACGCCCAGCTAATATTTGTATTTTTAGTAGAGACGGGGTTTCACTATGTTGGCCAGGATGGTCTCAACCTCGACCTCATGATCTTCCCACCTCAGCCTCTCAAACTGCTGGGATTACAGGCGTGAGCCACTGCACCCAACCTTTTTTTCTTTTTCTTTTTTTTTTAATAGGTCTGCTAGGATTTAGGGCCATGTAGCTCGACCTAAGGTTCCCAAAGAATCCTCTCTTATCCCAAACCTGTCCTGGGCAGTCCTTCCCAGCACAGGAAACAGCCAGTGCTACAACTGGCCACCTGATCACAGAACCAGAACTTAATCCAGCGGCCCAGACCAGGCAGTGTGACGGAGGAGCCACGTGGCCACACCCTCACCTCTTGAGAAGCTCCACCCGGAGCTGGAGTGAGGAGCAGTGTGGCCACACCCTCAGCCCTGAAAGCCCCGCCCAGAGCCTGAGGGAGGGGCTGTGTGACCACACTCTCACCTCTGAAAGCCCCATCCAGAGCTGAGGGAGGAACTGCATGGCCACACCCCTCATCTCTGAAAGCTCCAAAGCCTGAGGGAGGAGCCGTGTGGCCACACCCCTCACCTATGAAAGCCCCGCCCAGAGCCGAGAGGAGCTGTGTAGCCACACCCTCACCTCTGAAAGCTCCACCCCAAGCCCGAGGGAGAAGCCACACAGCCACACCCCTCACCTCTGAAAGCCTCACCCAGAGCCTGAGTGAGGAGCTGCATGACCACGCCCTCACCTCTGAAAGTCCAGCCCACAACTGAGGGAGGAGCCGTGTAGCCACACCCCCATCAATGAAAGCTTTGTCCAGAGCGTGCAGGAGCAGTTGTATGGCTACACCCCTCACCTCTGAAACTCCTGCCCAGGGTCGAGGAAAGAGCTTTGTAGCCACACCCTCACCTCTGAAAGCTCCACCCCAAGCCCAAGGGAGAATCCACGTGGCCACACCCCTCATTTCTTTGAAAGCTCCACCCAGAACCTGAGGGAGGAGCCACATGGCCACACCCCCACCTCTGAGAGCTCCGTGCAGAGCCAGGAGTAGAGTGGGTGGCTGTTCTCCTCCCGTCCCTTCACTTCCGCAGTTTTTATCCCTTAATCCCAGTAGACCCCAATTTACAGGAGCTAGGGCAGGTACAGTTAGATTCTCAAGGGACTATATCAAAGACAACCCCTGAATCTTAACTCAACTGCTAAGAACCCGCTTTTCATATTCCACACATCAGTTGGCATCTGATAACCAAGGTTTCTCTGTGGCCCTCAATTCTTCCATCCCCCACCTCCGGACTATTGACAAAGTTGTCACCACCCACTTACCTGGGACCCTGAACAATGTTTCATTTCATTTCATTCCCTCATTCGAGTTTTGGAAAACCTCTAAGAGCTTCTCCTGTGCTTTCTGTAAGTTTCACCAATGAGCATCTACTTCTTGTCTGTTTGACAAAAGGGCTGCATTAGGGTACTGGGGATACCTGGCTAAGGGTCCCCAAGCTCAATGTCTCCTTGACGGGGTTCCTCTCACGGCTGAATCACAGGGTCCACTCACGGAACACGCACTGAGGGACCCTCGACTGTGTACTCAGCATTTGCTGTGTGTGGGGCCCTGGAACAGCCCCCACTGCGGATGTGGGGTCTCTGTTCTGGGCTCCAGTGGGTCACTACAGTGTTCTCTCTTCCTCTGGAAGAAGCATCCCTCCAGCTCCTCCTTGCTGGCTTCCCCTCAGATAACGCTTGGGCTGCTCTGAATTGGAACAGCTCTCCATCGCACACTAACTTTGGGAAGGTTTCCTAAGAAACCATCCTTCACAGAAACAGTGTTTGCCTCCAGGGCCTGGGGGCAGGAGGGGAGGGAGGTTTCACAGGGTGCCTTGAGCCACGTGACTTTCACATATATGATTTTCTTTTTTAATAAAACAAAATCCTTTACCAGGAGGTACCAGCAGTAGCATGGACAGAGCTGTATGATTGACCCTCAGCCCTGCTGCACACTAGCTGTGCCCCATGGGGGGTTCAGGGCCTCGGTCTTCCCATCTATGGAGTGGGATAATAAAGGTTCCTCTGTCAAGGATGTCCATCAGGAGCTGTATTAGTCTGCTTGCGTGCTGCTAATAAAGACCTACTAGGGACTAGGTAATGGTTTTCGTTTTTGTTTTTTAAGATGGAGTTTCACTTTTGTTGCCTAGGCTGGTGTGCAGTGGCACGATCTTGGCTCACCGCAACCTCTGCCTCCCGGGTTCAAGTGATTCTCCTGCCTAAGCCTCCCAAGTAGCTGGGATTACAGGCATGCGCCACCATGGATGGCTAATTTTGTATTTTTAGTAGAGAAAGGGTTTCTCCATGTTGGTCAGGCTGGTCTCAAACTCCTGACCTCAGGTGATCTGCCTGCCTCAGCCTCCCAAAGTGCTGAGATTACAGGTGTGAGCCACTGTGCCCGGCCAGAGGCTAGGTAGTTTATAAAGGAAAGAGGTTTAATGGACTCACAGTTCCACATGGCTTGGGAGGCCTCACAAACATGGCAAAAGGCGAATAAGGAGCAAAGTCATGTCTTACATGGTGGCAGGCAAGAGAGCTTGTGTGGGGGAAGTCCCATTTATAAAACCATTGGATCTCATGAGACTTATTCACTACCAGGAGAACAGTAGGGGTGGAACCACCCCCTTGATTCAACTATCTCCACCTTGCCCTGCCCTTCACAGATGGGGATTATCACAGTGCAAGGTGAGACTTGGGTGGGAACACAGCCAAAGCATGTCAGGAGCTACTGAGATGTTCAATGAGTGAGGGAAGGTATGTAAAGCCCAAGCCCTGTGCCTGGCTCAATAAACAGGGCATCTACATGGGGCCTTAATCCTACCTGTATGCGTCTCCCACCTTCCAGAACCTTGACCTCCAACACGGGGAGTCCCCACAGAGATGAACAGGGAAGAATGAGTGGGCAGAAAGCCTGGAAAGCAGGGGCCTCACCTGGGAAGATGAAGATGAAGAAGGAACTGATGCCTCCGATGATGCTGACGATCTCGCTGAGGTCGGGCATAAACAGCACCATGGCAAGCGTCACGGTGACCCACAGGACAGTCAGCGGCATCCGGACCCACAGCCCTGAGGGGTCAGCCAGGGCCCTGGGCCCCCATCCCCGCAAGCAGCTTCTCCTCCAGAAGTCCTGCATCACCGACCTGGAGGCCACGCCCAACACAGACAATGGGCATCCCAGGGGCACCAGCCTCCACCTGCCAGCTGCTTCCCCAGTCCTCCAGGAGTCCCCCCCCCCGCCCACACACCTGCCAGGGCTCCTGTTCCACAGTCAGGCATTAATTCCCCAGGAGATCTTGCCAACCCTCAGGGGTTCTGCCACCATCAGGCAGCCCATGGGACAGGGGATAAAGCACATGGTTCGAGTTCCAGTCCTAGCTGTGACACACACTCACGGGGTGACTTTGGGCAATCTACCTAAATCCTCTGTGCCTGTTTCCTCCTCTCTACAACTGGAGATGATGGTAGTCCGACAGCCGTGTAACCCACACCTGGGCACATGCTCAATCACAGCACACGTCAGCAGACCATGCTGAACGGTGCCCCCCCACTGAGCCAGGCCTCACCTCCCCAGGAAGAGCACGATGGGGTAGACAGTTACGATGGAGACAGCAAAAAGGACCCGGGCCACAATGATGACCATGTCATTGCCTGGGTAGGACATCAAGATGTCAGCAGAAACTTCTGTCCCAAAGGTCAGGAAGCCATAAACCCCTGAAGGTGGGAAAGGATGGAAGCCAGAGAGTGAATTAAGAAAATGCTGTCCCCTCCCCCACCAACAGATGGATAGTGCCTGGCTTTACCACCTAGAATTTTGGCAGGGATAGCCCAACGGTTTCCTGTCCTAAGCCTATACATGACTCTGCTCCACGGATTCAAAACTCCTGCAGACAAATCCGCCACTTGTCCTTCTTTCAAATCGCTCACAGAGCTGGTGCACAGAGCTTACCCATAGCACGTGTGTTGACTAGAAGCACAGAACACTCTGAAAAATACAAACACACCTCCCATGCCCTGTCCATCTCACTCCTACGACATCTAAAGAAAGCAGCTAGCTGTGCACACATTTCCAAATGGGGAAAACCAAGAGCCAGGGCATCAACGAATGCCTGGAATCACACAGCTAGTTTTCGTGGACTGAGGACTACAGCACCAGTCCCTTTGCCCCAACAGAGTGATGCTGCTTCCATCACCCCCGGTTGCCTGCCCTGTCCTGAGACATCTGCCTCTGACTAACAGCCACGTCCCTTTCACCTCTCTGCAAGCCCTTTCTGAGAGGTCCCATGGCCCTGGCAGTGAGAACATGTGGAGGTGACACTGAATCGCTGAGTCTGACCCACGGACTACAGACTGATGGGACCTCCTCTTCTGGGGAGGGAGTCACCCAGCAAGTTTCCTGGGCAACCACAGTATCTTAGTCCATTTTCTGTTGCTTACAACAGAATACCTGAAACTGGGCATCTCATAAAGAAAAGAAATTTACTTCCTATAGTTATGAAGGCTGAGAAGTCCAAGACTGAGTGACCACACTGGGAAAGCCTTCTTGCCAATGGGGACTGTCTTCAGAGTTCCGAGGGTGGCACAGGGCATTGCACAGCAAGGAGGGTGAGCTCTGACTCAGCCCTCATTCCCTCTTCTTATAAAGCCACCAGTGCCATGTCCATGATAACCCATCAGTCCATTCACCCATTAATCCATTAAGCCCCTGCCCCATGCCTGCCTCTTATGTGGGCTCTTCGGCTGGACCTAGAAACTAAAATCGACACCAGTGAGACAATCAGATCAATGGGAGAAAAGCCTACAGATCTTATTAATTCTCCATGTACATGGGCTCTTAACAGAGTGATGTCTGAAGAAGCGGCCAAAATGAGATGCTTTTATGCTTTTGAGACAAAGACTAAATCTGACAAGGAATAACAGGCCACAGGGGATCTGGTCAGGGGCAGTGAATTTCTAGGGGAGTCACTAGGAGATATATGGGGTGGATATCAAACTAGCAGACGCTAAGGGCTAGTTCAGTAAGTGGATTTATTCAGGTCCATTGCAGCCAGAAATCCCACTTCCAGTGATGACGACTATTTCCTCACCCTGGTATGGGGAGGGGGCCCGTCCCAGAGGAATTTTTATGGCTTGATTCCTGCAGAAAGAGTCAAGTCAGCTAGCCCTTTCTGAAACTACAATTTCTCGTGTGTGTGTGTGTGTGTGTGTGTGTATAATTTTTTTTTTTTTTTTTTTTTTTTTGAGCTGGAGTCTCACTCTGTCATCCAGGCTGGATTGCAGTGGCACAATCTTGACTCACTGCAACCTCCACCTCCCATGTTCAAGCGATTCTCCTGCCTCAGCCTCCTGAGCAGCCGGGATTACAGGCACGTGTCACCATGCTCGGCTAAATTTTTGTATCTTTAGGAGAAATGGGGTTTCACTGTGTCAGCTAGGATGGTCTCGATCTCCTGACCTCGTGATCCACCTGCCTCAGCCTCCCACAGTGCTGGGATTACAAGCATGAGCCACCATGCCTGGTCTCCGATATTTTCAACCCGAAATAATCAATGTACCAGTTTGGCATACTGGCAGATGGCGCGTCCTTCAACCCTTCACCACAAATGGATTAATCTGTTCATGAGAGCAGCGTCCTCGTGACTCCACAGCTTCTTAAAGGCCTCACCTCTTGATACTGCCATACTGGCAATTACATTTCAACAGGAGTTTGGAGGGGACAAAGAATCAAACCACAGCATTCTGCCCCTGGTCCCCAAAACTCATATCCTCCTCACAGATAAATACCCCACAGTTATTCCAACCCCATGGCCCCAAAGTCTTCATGTGCTCCAGCACCAACTCAGAGGTCCAAACTCCAGCGTCTGCTCTGTCAGCCTGTGCAATCAAAAGCCATCTACTTCCAAGACACAGTGGCAGTGCAGGCAAAAGAAACATTCTCATCCCAGAAGACAGACCAAGGCCAAAGGCAAGGAGTAAAGGCTCCAAGCAAGTCTGAAACCCAGCAGGGCAGACGCTCAAGCTTCAAGCTGGAGGATCATCTGTTTTGACACCACGTGCCACCCCCTGGACACACTGGGGCAACTCCACTCCTACGGCTTTGCCGGGTACAGCCCACGTGTCTGTTCACAGGGGCTGGCGCTTGATGCCTGAAGCTTTTGCAGGCAGGTGTTACACATTGCTGCTAACTTCGCGGTTTGTAGCCCCAGCGGTGGTCCCACTCTCACGACTCCACTAGGCACTGCCCTGGCAGAGATGCTCTGCAGTAGCTCCAACCTGCATTTCCACTTGGCACTGCCCTCATGGGGGCTCTGTAGAGTGGCTCTGCGGCTGTGACAAGTCTCTGCCTGGACTCCTACGCTTTCCACAACATCCTTTTTTTTTTTTTTTTGAGACAGGGTCTTGCCCTGTCACCCAGGCTGGAGGGCAGTGGCACAATCACAGCTCATTCCAGCCTTGACCTCCAGGGCTCAAGTGATCCTCCCGCCTCAGCCTCCTGAGTAGCTCGAACTACAGGCTCACACCACCATGTTCTGCTAATTTAAAAAAATGTTTTGTAGAGACAGGGTCTCACTACATTGGCCAGGCTGGTCTTGAATTCCTGGCCTCAAGCAGTCCTCTCACCTCAGCCTCCCAAAATGCTGGCATTACAGGCATGAGCCACCACACCTGGCCTGAACAACATCTTTTGAAATCTGGCCAGAGGCTGCCAAGTTTCTGTAGCTCTGGCTGCCAGGCTGCAGAATTAGCACCACATGGATCCTGCCAAGGTTTACCACTTATACCTCTGGGGCTGCGGCACGAGCCAGACCAGAGGCCACCTGAGCCAAGGCTGGTGCAGCGAGGAACCCTGTGCCAGGGTCCAGGGAGCAGAGACATGAGGGCACCTAGGATAGCCTGTGGAGGCACTCTGGGTCTGTCCCCAGAACCATCCTGCCCTGGAGGCCCCTGAGCCTGCGACGGGAGGGGCAGCCTCTAAGATCTCTGAAATGCCTTCAGGGTCTTTCTTCCATTCTCTAGATAATCCTTTCTCTCTGTACTAATCTCCTTAGCAAAAGGTCTCAGGGCCATAACCTTGGTTTCCTATCCAGAACATGCGCTGCACTCTACACAGGCAGGCTGAAAGAGTTCCAGATCTTGCTGCTTTGCTTCTCTTTTGATGATCAGTTCCCTCTTCAAGTCATTTTTTGCCTGTCCCAGCATAACGTGAGCAGCTAAGAATAGCCATGCAGCATCGTGAATGCTCTGCTACTTGATATTTCTTCTGCCAGATACCCTAGTTCGTCCTTTTTTGCCGGGGGAGACAGAGTCTCTTTCTTGTTGCCCAGGTTGGAGTGCAGTGGCACAATCTTGGCTCACTGCAACCTCCGCCTCCCAGGTTCAAGTGATTCTCCTGCCTCAACTTCCCGAGTAGCTGGGATTACAGGTGCCTGCCACCATGCCCAACTAATTTTTTGTATTTTTAATAGAAATAGGGTTTTACCATGTTGGACAGGCTGATCTCAAAATCCTGACCTCAAGTGATCCACCTGCCTCGGTCTCCCAAAGTGCTGGGATGACAGGCATGAGCCGCGGCACCCGGCCAGTTCTTCCGGTTCAAGTTCAGCCTTCCACAAAGCCCTCGGGCATGGACACGGTTCAGCCAAGTTATTTACCAGTTTCTAACAGGTTTGGCCTTTACTCCAGCTTCCAAACCCTTGTTCCTTGGTTCCGTCTGAAACCCCCTCAGAATAGCCTTTACTATCCATGACTAGCTACAGCATCTAAGAAGTTCCAAATGTTCCCTAGTCTTGTCTCTAAGCCCTCACCAGAATCTAGCCTTTTTCTAGCCTGCTCCTCCAAATTCTTCCAGCCTACACTCATCGCCCAGCTCCAAAGCCACTTCCACGTTCCAGGTAGTCAATCATCAACTCTTTATACCAATTCTCTGTCTTAGCCTATTTTTTGTTGGTTACAACCGAATGCCTGAAACTGAGTAATTTATAAAGAAAGGAATTTTATATTTTTACAGTTATGGAGAAGTCTGTACTTCTCCATATGAGAAGTCCAGGATTCTCAGTTATGAGAAGTCCAGGATCAAGAGGCTGCATCTGGTGAGAGCCTTCTTGCTGGGGGGGACTTTGCAGAGCCCTGAAGTGGCACGCAGGGTGTCACATGGCGAGGGGGCTGAGCGTGTGAGCCCAGGACTCTCTTCCTCTTCTTACAAAGCCACCAGCCCCACTCCCATGATAACCTATTAATCCATTAATCCATGAATAGATTAATCTGTTCATGAGGGCAGAGGCCTCATGCCCCAATCCCCTCTTGAAGGCCCCACCTCTCAACGCTACCACATCGGGGATTAAATGTCAACGTGAGTTTTAAAGAGGATAAATATTCAAACCATAGCACACAGGAGTCCAAGGCTGCCTGACAGACCCACTGCAGCCCAAGAGCTTCCTAGATTGGAGGATACGATGTAAATGAAAAAAAGACTGGAGTGAAGGGGCCAACCAGAAGCCAGCCGTGCCAGAGACCTGGGTCTGTGCTTCCGACGCACTGTATGATCTTGGGTGTCACAGCCCCTCTCCGAGCCACACTTTCCTCACCTTTAAAGACCCATTGCAGCTTAAAAAAAAAAAAAAAAAAAAAAAAAAAAGACCCTCTGCCTCCCACACACAGTTTGTGAGCACCTGAGTCCACTGTACCCACAAATGTTTTGTAAACCACCATCCAGATGTTACAATGTAATGACCGACAGCAGTCAATGTCCTTTGAACAGCAGGCAGCAGGGCTGGGGTGTGGTGTGTAAGAGCAGGGGCTGTGGAGATGGCTAGGCTGGAGTTCAGTTCTCAGCTTTGCACATCTAACTGTGAAACCCTGAACAAGTTCTGGAGGGCCTCTGAGCCTCGGCTTCCTCATCTATGAAATGGGGCCCTTTCCTATGGACACTAAGGATTAAATGAGTCCAGGGGCTCAAAACGTGGAGTATTGGGCCCAGCACATGGCAAACTCTCTAGAGAGATTCTCACTGTTACTCCCCACCCTCTGCAGGGGTGCCTGGGAAGGGCCTTACCCGTCAGTGAATAGATGAGGCAGCAGGCCAGCAAGGACAGCACGGAGACCAGGGCCCAGTGGGAGAGGCTCCGCTTGTGCATGCTACAGTAGATGGAGACAGCAGCTTCGTGACACTGCAAGACAGAGGGCGGCTCAGCAGGACGCTGGCATCCCCCGGAACCAGAGATGCGAAAAAGCACTCATATCCAAAAGGTGGGAGATGTGGGATAGGATGAGGTTTCTCTTCAAATAGCCTGATCAATCCTTTATTCTTTAATTCACAGTACACCCCCACCCCTTTTCCCTTTTTTTCTTCCTTCCTACCTTTGTTACATGTCCAAACACGCCACAGTACCAGGTGTTATCAATACCAGTTCACATTCCTTTTTCTTTAAAAAAAAAAAACTAGCTCTCTAGCTCATTACAAACACCCCTTCCCCTTTCCCCTCTCCTCCTTACCTGCCCGCCTTATCTCAAAAAAGTTCCAATGTCTAACCAACCGAGACTGGTTTAGATTGTGCGGCTCAACCCCAGCCAGTGGGAAAAGCGTACAGGGGCAGGACTTGCGTCAGGAAGAAAGGCCCTCGTACCCCTTTGTTCAGGTGTGCTCTCATGGCAATTGGCCCTCTGCACAAAAGTAAAATCACTTTGCTAAGAATCCTTTAAGTGTTCAATTTCGTTAAGATTTTGAGCGTTATTCCCAACAGACACAACCCACGTGCCCACCAAGAGCAGAGGGCGTAAATCAGTGGCAGGATGCTAACATACAGAGCATGACATGGCTCTGACAAAGAACCGTGCACCTCAACACAGAAGAATCTCGCAGACAGAACGTTGAACACAAGAACCCAGATAGGGGCCGGGCGCGGTGGCTCACACCTGTCATCCCAGCACTTTGGGAGGCCAAAGGGGGCAGATCACTTGAGGTCAGGAGTTCGAGACCAGCCTGGCCAACATGGCAAAACTCCATCTCTAAAAGTACAAAAATTAAGCCGGGCATGGTGGTGAGCACCTGTAATCCCAGCTACTCGGGAGGCTGAGGCAGGTGAATTGCGGGAATCTGGGAGGCAGAGGTTGCAGTGAGCCAAGATCGTGCCACTGCACTCCAGCCTGAAAGACAGAGACTCTGTCTCACAAGAAAAAGCAGCCAGACAGCAGAGAATGTTTCTGTTAATGGATGCAAAGTTCAAGTTACAAGATGAACGATTCTACACCAGGGTTTCTCAGCCTTGGCACAACTGATGTCCAGTGTGGGATAACTCCTGGCAGCCGCCCTGTGTGATGCTTGGGGCGGGGGGATGTTGTGCAGTGTCCCTGGCCGGGACCTACTAGATGCCAGTAGCAGCCCCCCTCCCCCAAGTTGTGACAACCCAAAATGTCTCCAGACATGGCCAAATGTTCCCTGGGGGTATAACCAACCCACATGAACCCGTGCTAGAAGGCAGGATGGTGGTTTGGGTAGGGTGGGTGCTAGTGACTAGAAAAGGTCATGAAGGGGGTCGTGGGGGCTTGACCATGTCACGTGGGTGCACACATACTTAGAATCTACATACTGTATATGTAACATGCCATATTGGGGTTAGAATTTTTTTTGGTAGAGATGGGTTCTTACTGCATTGCCCAGGCTGGTCTCAAACTCCTGAGCTCAAGCAACCCTCCTGCCTTGGCCTCCCTAAGTGCTGAGATTTCAGGTGTGAGCCACCATGCCCAACAGGGATAAGAATTTTAAATTCAGGAGGGAGCGGTAGCTCATGCCTGTAATCTCAGCACTTTGGATATGCCAAGGTGGGTGGATCACCTGAGGTCTGGATTTGGAAACCAGCCTGTCCAACAGGGTGAAATCCCATCTCTACTAAAAGTATAAAAATTAGGTGTGGTGGCACACGCCTGTAATCCCAGCTATTTGGGAGGCTAAGGCAGGAGAGTAGCTGGAGCCTGGGAGGCAGAGTCTCACTCTGTCACCCAGAATGGAATGAAGTGGTGCTATCTTGGCTCACCGCAACCTCCGCCTACTGAGTCCTCAAAAGACTCTCCTGCCTCAGCCTCCGGAGTAGCTGGGATTACAGGCACGCCCAGCTAAGTTTTTATATTTTTGGTAGAGACAGGGTTTCACCATGTTGTCCAGGCTGATCTCATACTCCTGACCTCAAGTGATCCTCCCACCTCAGCCTCCCAAAGTGCTGGGATTACAGGCGTGTGCCACCACACACCAATAATTTTTGTTTAATGCACAACATACACAGTCAATGCCAAGGGCCCATGAGTCACGTGGATTCATTTCTTTGGGTGGGTTGTGGACACTGGTGATTCATGAACAGCCAAGGGAACACTGATGTACAGCCAGGGCTGCGCGGGGAGGCTCTGCTCTGTCCAGACACGAGGGGCAGGGAGGTGCTGCTCCGTCCAGACACACTGGTGGGTTCGGCGTTCTTCCCAGGCTCCCAGGGCTGGTTCCCACCATTACACCCACTCACTCACTCCTGGTTAAAACCAAATATGCCGAGGCCTTGCTCCTGCCCACCCTGCAAGGATCCTATACAAGGAGCTCAGATTGGCTGGGTCTCCCCTCCCTGCCTCAAGGCCTTTGCCTGTGCTGGTCCCTCTGGCAGGATTTTCTCCTGGTCCAGCCAGCTCCTCCACACCCTCCCGCGGAGTCCTCCCGAGTGGGCTGGTTTCCTCTCTCACACGGCCCGTGTCTTCAACATAAGCAGGCTTTTCATTTTGTCTGCTCAGCATCTCTCAACCACACGACAACGACCACGTCTGCCTTGCTCAGGGCTCTGAACTTGGGCCAGGATCGGAGCCTGCACCCAGCTGAATGAACACTCCAGGGGTTACCCACCTACCCATCCCGTGAACCCACCCAGTAGCCACCAGGCCTCCCTCCACCCAGCCCTGCTCTCTGTCACTCATGATTCCCACTTGGTGCAAGCGAGCAAAGCCAAGGAAACAAGCCCAGCACAGCCATCCTCCCACTCCCAGGACACATTCTGTAGATGTAGGAGGGCACAGTGGCCTCCTCCCTCTGGCTTCCAGCCCCCACTGAGCACACCCCTTCCACTGACCTCAGGCGCCATGCACCCCTGCTTTCTGCCCCCAGGTTTCCCTGACCTACGGGAGGGTTCCACCAGCAGTGGGGACTCGACACCTCTGGGACTCTGCGGATCAACCCTCTGCCTCCTGCACCCCACGGCACTTGTGGGGTTCACCCCACACACTCAGGTCAGCCCTGTGGACCTGGAGCCCCAGTGCCCACAATGGGGACCTCTGTGATGCCCCTTTCCTGTTCCTAAAGGGGCGCCAGCACCTCAGCCCCATCGCAGGCTCTGCCTTCAGGGCACCTAGGTGCCCCAAGGTAGGGGGTCCCGGAACCGCAGCTCTGCATATAGAGGCACAGCTGAGTCCAGTATAAGAGAGAAGACAGTCAGTAGTGCCCGACAGGCTGGTGGGCAGGAGGTGCCTCCTTTTCTCCCCACTGACTCCCCAGTTGGGTTTCTACTGGTGTTTTTTGTTGTTTTTTATTTGAGACAGTCTTGCTCTGTAGCCCAGGCTGGAGTGCAGTGGCATGATCTTGGCTCACTGCAACCTCCACCTCCTGGGTTCAAAGGATTCTGATTCAGCCTCCCAAGTAGCTGGGATTACAGGCCCGCGCCAGCATACCTAGCTAATTTTTGTATTTTTTGTTCAGATGGGGTTTCACCATGTTGGCCAGGCTGGTCCTGAACGCCTGACCTCAGGTGATCCACCAGCCTCAGCCTGTTAAAGTCCTGGGATTCCAGGCATGAGCCACCGCACCCGGCCTCTACTGGTTTTATAAGGGGAAGCAGAGCAGGCCTGCTGAGGGCGGGTGGCACCCAGGAGGTGGTGGCAGTGTGCAGGCACTCATTGCTCGGTGATGGAAAGAGATGGCAAGATGACACAGTGGCCAAAAAGTGGACCCCACCCAGATGTCCATCAAAGGACAGAGGGATAAAGCGCAGCTTATCCACACAACGGAACATCATTTGACCACACATAGGGTGGCTACAACATGGATGAATCTCACCAACACGGTGGGGGAGGGAAGCCTGTCATTAAAGGCCACAGCGGGATTCCATTCCTAGGAGAGGGCCATCATAGGCAAATCCAGAGAGACAGGAAGCACAAAAGCTGCGGGCAGGGGTGGAGAATGGAGAGCGACTGACGGCGATGGGTTTCCTCTGGGAGCAACAGAAAGGTTCTCAACTGACTGTGATGGTGGCACAGCTCTGAATATACTAAAATCCATTACGTTGCACACTTCAGAAAAGTGAATGGCATGTTATGTGCATTCTATCTTAACAAAAATGTTTTTTAAGACCACAAAAACCAGCCGGGCAGTGGTTCATGCCTGTAATCCCAGCACTTTAGGAGGCTGAGGTGGGTGGATCACAAGGTCAAGAGATCGAGACCAGCCTGGCCAAAGTGGTGAAACCCCATCTCTACTAAAAATACAAAAATTAGCTGGGCATGGTGGCAGGTGCCTGTAGTTCCAGCTACTCAAGAGGCTGAGGCAGGAGAATCGCTTTAACCCAGGAGGCGGAGGTTGCAGTGAGTCAAGATCGCGCCACTGCACTCCAGCCTGGGCAACAGAGCGAGAGTCTGTCACAAAAGAAAAAAAAAAAACACCAGAAATCCTGGCATAGCCGCACTGGCTGGGGGTGGACACGACCCCTCTGCTCCTGAGTCCCTCTCACAGACTGGACAGGCCTGGGGCGGGGGTGCCCCATTGCCAAATGTGTTTGGGCGGGGACGCTGTGTTTGAGTCAGGTCAGTGTTCCTGATGACAGTATGTGACCATCCCTTCCCTGCAGCCCTCTCCAGCCTCACCCCCTTTTCCCAGCACCTTCACCTCCATTTATTCTCCCCCGCTTCAGATCCTGGCAGCCCCCACCTCTAGCCTGAGCCCCTACTCCCACTCCTTCAATTCTCATCCTTCCCCGCTCTTCATCTCAGCATCTCGTGTCCCTGGAGACGCAGCCCAGGCCTGGTTGCTAGGAGAATCGGATGAGGGCTGGAGGCAAAGGTGAGGGGCACCGCTTGCCAGCATCGGGGAGGCGGCCCCAGCGTGGGTCTGCCGCACCATATGGCGCTTGGGCACAGAGAGGGGTTGTTAAACCCAGTCCAGACAAACAGTTGACAGCAAAATCAGTTCTTTAGATCTTTCAAAATATTGGGCATGCAAGAAGCAATGTGAGAAATCCACGGAAGTGGCTTGCTGAGGCCCTGAAGCAGTGCGCCGACTTACTATGCGGAAGAGAAATGGAAATCTTTCCGGATTTTTTTCTTTCCTGAAAAGGGTTCTCAAAGAAAAGGCAAGATGAAGAACAGAAGCAGAGCTCACTGATGGTCAAGGGAAGAGAAGAGCTCAATGGCTACAAAGCTGAGATCCAGTGGTAAACCCTGGACGCATCTCCCTGTGGACTTGATTTTACTTTGGAATGGTTTTGTTGGTGCTGGTAGTAGGCAGTGGATAGGTGGTTGTTTTCAGGAGATAGAGGTAAATCTTCCCTAAAATAAGCAACATGGCCAGGCACGGTGGCTCACGCCTATAATCTTAGCGCTCTGGGAGGCCGAGGTGGGCAGATTGCTTGAGGAAACAATGGAAGAACAGTGTCTGCTGCCACCTACTAGGAGGGCTAGGGGTACCCATGACAGCCCAGAAGCAGGGGACTGAGCCCAGGCCCGCCGCCTCCCTGCCGTCCCCCCATCCCTGGCCACCTTTCCCCTAGCACCATGCCACAGAGTCCTCTGCACATCTTTCTCCAGCTGTGCCTGGGGCCGGCTCACATCGGCGGCCCACCTGTGCTGTCCTCTACCTGGGGTGCACTCCCAGTCACCTGGCTGCTGCCCTTATATCCTTCAAGATCCCTTTCAGACCCTACCACCTTGAGCAGACACCTCTGACTCTACCCCTCTGCCAGGATTCTACATATACAGCCTCGTCCTCCCTCCCATGATATTCTATTAAAAATTCTGTATTTCTGTCCCCTCCCCCTCTTTAATCAGCTACCTGTACACCTTCCAGCTCCTCTACCCTGTACCCCTCAGGAGGCAGGATCTTTCCTGCCCAAGGCCCTGGGCAGAGTCCACCTGGGTAAAACTGTCCTGCCAGAGTTAAGTAGAAAGCTCTAGGCCTCCAGGCCTCAGGTCTGATTACAGCCCTGTGGGGGTTCTGCAGAGGAAGGGACAGGTCCCAGGTCCCCACACTCTACCCGAGACCCAATAAACATGGTGCTGCTTTTGGCCATCAGTGGGGGCTGGATTCCCAAGTTCAAGGCAATTCCCACCTCCCTGAACCCAGACACCAACCCACTCTCGTGGTCTCGAAAGACAGCCTGGAGACCACAGGTTGGCAGCAGAGAGCCCACTGTATTCTAGAAGTCCTCAAACGCCTCCCTAACAGAGAAACCAAGGTTTCCCGATGGAGCAGAGAGTCACCCACAGCCTCTACAAATGCCACAGTCTTCAACACAGATGCTCAAATTACCTGAAACCCGAAGCAGATGGTGGGGAAGACACTGAACACAGAGGTCCAGGAGGCAGGGCTGTAAACAGACAAGAACAGGAGTTTATTAAAGAAGGGTCACACCCGGAACTACCTGCGGCTGCAAGGGTGAATTTTAAAGGATGCTGGGAAAATGTAACAGAGCATGGCTGCAAGTTGTATTTTTAATGACTGTGTCCATGACCAGGCTTTTGGGAATGGAAAAGGATGCTGGCTAAATGCTACACTTTCTAAATACGTCTTTGCTGACATTTGGTAACATGACATTTTCCATGTGGGCAGAATTCGGGCAGGGAAACAGCAATAGGAACTCCCAACTTCCTTCTTGAAGGCTGCTGGCTCCCAGTGCGGTTTGGTAATGGGGGGGCACCCACAGCATCCACACAATGATCCCAAATAGCACAAGGATGGTTTGAGCTCCGTCCAAGCCACCTTAGAGGACAGAGGTCTGCATGGGGAGAAAACCTCCAGGTCCAGCCTCTTGGGATCCCCGCCTGGTTCCCAGCTTCCTTTGACAGGCTTTCTAGGTGTAATTATTGAAAGTAAGATGAAGTCATGCTGGATGAGGGTGGGCCTGAATCCAATGCCTGCCGCCCCAATTGGAAGGGAAAACAAATACACAGAGAAAACACAGTGTGAGGATGAAGGCTGAGACCCAGTGATACGTCTATCAGCCAACGAACCAGATCGCTGCCCCCAGAACTGGGAAGAGGCAGGAAAGATCCGCTTCTGGAGCCTTCAGAGAGAGCATGGCCACACTTTGATTCTGGACTTCTAGGCACCAGAAGTGAGGGAAATTTCTGTTATTTTAAGCCACAGAGTATGTAGTCACTTGTCACAGCAGCCCTTGGACACTCACATATCCTAACTCACCATCTCCTGTTTTTACCAGGGGCCTCCTCATCCCCCCGACCTGCCTGTGCTAAAGTACCACCAGCTCAGTGTACGGATTTCAGCACTCACAGCCTTGAACGCCGTCTCTGGGCCAATGTCAGCCACGTTTCTGCTGCCAGCCAGGACCTCTCTCCCTGAACTTCAGACACACAGACCTGCCCAGCTGCTTGACTTCCCTCTTAGACGTCTCAAGGTCGGCTCCACCTTGACTGTTCCAGCCTGAGCTGCTCCCAGGGACCCGCCCTTGTCAGTCCTCTCTAATCCGGGAAACGGCATCTCCGACCTTCCCATTGTTCAAGCAGAGACCTCCAAGTTACCTTGACTTTCTTCTCTCTCTTGCTTACCGTCCAACCCACCCGCAGCACTGGCTACAGAATTCACAGGGCCAGGTGCAAAAGGAACGTGTGGGGACCTTTGTTGGACAATGATTAAGAATTTTAAGACGGCAACAGCAGAGGGTTACACTGAGCACGGGGACTGGGTGACTGCAGGAGTCCCACACCCACAAGCCAGCCCTGCCACTGGGAAATCTGATCTCAAGCATATCCAGAGTCTGACTCTTCCTCACGGCCTCCTCTGAAGCCACCAGGTCTGGGACCTGGGATCTAGGCAGGGGCCTCCTACTTGGTCTCTGCTGCTGCCCCTGGTTCCCAAAGACGACCGAACAGCCAGTATGAGCCTTTTTTTTTTTTTTTTTTTTTTGAGACAGAGTCTTGCTCTGTTGCCCAGGCTGGAGTGCAGTGGTATGATCTTGACTCGCTGCAAACTCTGCCTCCCGTTTCAAGCAATTCTCCTGCCTCAGCCTCCTGAGCAGCTGAGATTACAGGTGCGCGCCACCACACCTGGCTACGTTTTCTATTTTTAAGTAGAGACAAGGTTTCACCATGTTGGCAAAGTTGGTTTTGAACTCCTGACCTCAAGTGATTCACCTGCCTCAGCCTGGCAAAGTGCTGGGATTACAAGTATGAGCCACCACACCCTGCCCAAAGTGACCATTTTTAAAAACAGGTCCTGTCACATCCCTGCTGTACTCAAAACGCTGCCAAATGTCCCAACTCATCCAGAGCAAAACCAAACTCCTTCCTGTGGCTCTGAATCCCTACACGACATCCCCGCCCACGCTCTCTGCCCTTGCTCTGGCTGGCTTGGCCACACCGGCCCCCTCACTGTTCCCCTGCGCCGGGCACTTGCGGCTGGCTGGCTGCCAGGTTATGTACCTCCACACTGTGGGGACAAGTCTGCAACAGCCTATGACCCCTTGGCTGCCGCAGCCTTTGGCGGTTTTGCGTCCCTTGGCCCGTCCCAGTCATCACTAGCCACAGCCAGGTCCCTGCAGCAGAAGGAAAGTGGCCCTCCCTTGCCTTCACCGCATCAGAGACGGAAAGAACTGCATGAAAGGAGCCCAGGCTCTGCAGTGAGCCACGAGAGGCTCCTCCTCCGAGACTCCCCTGGAAGACTCCCCTGCCACGCCTCCCCACAGAGGCTGCCGGAAGCTGTTCCCTCAGACTTACCTCAGTGAAGGACGAGACTCGCGCACGAGGCCCTGGGGCCAGAGGTAGTACTGCACGGTGATGACCAGGGCCAGGTAACAGGCAGCCAGGGTGCCTAGGATGCTAACACACAGTGACCATGTGAGGGACTGTGCAGTGGGTGACATCTGCGGTTGATGCACGGGGACAGACGGCGGGATCTGAATCCCAGCTCCACCCTTGACGATGAGATGCTGGCCAAGCTCTCCATCTCTGCCTCCCTGTCCTCAGCTGTACAGGGTGCGCGTGGGGCCGGGCTGGTCTGGGGTCCAGGGGTCAAATGTATAGAGGTTTTTGTTGTTGTTTTGAGACAGAGTCTCACCCTGTCGCCCAGGCTGGAGTGCAGTGGCACAATCTCGGCTCAGTGCAACCTCTGCCTCCCAGGTTCAAGCAATTCTCCTGCCTCAGCCTCCCAAATAACTGGGACTACAGGCACGCACCATGATACCGGGCCAATTTTTGTATTTTCAGTAGAGATGGAGTTTCACCATGTTGGTCAGGCTAGTTTCAAACTGCTGACCTCAGGTGATCTGCCCACCTCAGCCTCCCAAAGTGTTGGAATTACAGGCGTGACACCGGGCCCAAATGTGTAGCATTCTCAATGGCACCCAGCGCCCTTGGGGATGGCAGCTGTAATATTGTTTCCTTCCCACCAACAAAAGCTAATCAGCCACCCAGCCTGACGCCTAAGGCAGGACGCCAACAGGCTTGGTCACACTTGAGAATGGACAAGCCCCCCTGGCTTGGTCCAAGTGGGACGGGAGCCTTGCAGGGTAGAAGCCTGGGGGAGGCTCCAGTTTGCTGCCTGCTGTTTCTACACAATGTCTATTGCTCATACACAACAGGGGAAAAGCAGGCGGCAGAGGGGAATGGATACTGTTGCCAAGCTTTGTTTCTTCAAAAGTATACAGAGCCTTAGCCACAAAAAGAAAACCGTGTGTGTGTGTGTGTGTGTGTGTGTGCGTGGGTGCACGCATGTGCGGGTGGGGGAACGAGGGGGTGTGTGCGCGCGTGCGCGCGCGGGGGAGGGGGGTTCGCGCGCGGGGGAGGGGGCTTCGCGCGCCGGGGGGGCGTGCGCAGGCGGGTGCGGGGGGCGGCTGCGCGCGGGGTGGGGGGCGCGCGGGTAGGTGCGGGTGGGTGTCTTGTGGGGAGGTGTCTCTCTGAGCCCATGTGCAAAAAGTCCAACAATGAAATCGTGAGTAACACTGATGTTGTTACAGGTCATTTTCTTTTTTTGGCTCGTCTGTATTTTCCATCGGGAAAACATTTTACTTGGCATAATTTCATATTGTTTTCCCCTTCTCCAAATGGGAAGGCCAATCCCCCAGCTCCTCTGACCCCAGATGGACAGAAACCCTGACACAAACACTCAGCAAGGTGGGGGCCCCCACCGGGCAGCAGCGTCCCCAGCCCTTACCTTGTATATTTCTGGAAGGCGATCTCCCGTGGGGCGGATAGGGGCAGGATGACCAGCGCGGAAAGCAGGGGCAGGGTGAAGCGCTGGTCTGTGTACCACGGCTGCGGGGCGGGCGGGGTGCCAGACAGGAGGGAGTCACATACTGCCAGAGACACAGGGAGAGCTGAGCCACAGAGCACAAACGCCGTGGGTTCTTGGCTCCTGCCTGGCCCTTCAACCCTGAGTGGGGTTGGACATCCACCCTCAGTCAGCCCCAGGAGCCCAGGGATCGGATGACAAGTGAGATGGAGACAGGTCACGTGCCCCACACAGGAACAAAACCTGACACATGAATTAATTCAACAAATATTCACTGAGCTTCTTCCCCAAGGCCAGCACTGCTCTAAGGCCCGAGATGCGGCGATGACCCGACAAGCCATCTGCCCTCATGCCCCTTACATTCTGGTGAAAGCCTCTTTTTGTTTTGCTCAGGAACTCAACGGTATCTGGGGTCAAATGGGGGCCTGAAGCAGATTTTTGGTCACTGTGCAGGCAGCACCAGGCTGCTGTCCATCAGAATAGCAGGTTCCCATGGTGGCAGCAAAACACATGACCCCAAACTCAGTGGCTTAGAACCACTTTATTACAACAAGTCATAGCTTGTAGGTAGAGAATTAGTTCAGGGCCCGGCTGGCCAATCCTTCTCCATATAGGATTGGCTGGGGCTGCTCGGGGGTCTCTGGCTGGCAGTGGGGCTGGTCTGGAGGGCCCTTGATGGCTCCCCCCAACACCTGGTGCCTGGTGGGTACACCCGGGCCTTCCCTGAAGTCTGGGAGTCTCTCCACAGGGGCCTTCTAGCAGGTGCCTCCAACTTCTTCCTTGGCAGCTGAGGGATCCCAGAGACAGAGGCAGAAGCTGCCTGTCCTCTTAAAGGCCAGGTCCAGCACTGGTGCAGCATCCCATTTACCACACACTGCTGGACAAAGCCATACAGGCACACCTAATTCAAAGGCAAGGGACACAAGCTCCACTAACCTCTCCATGGAAAGAATACCAAAGAATCGGGGGCCATTTTTATTCTGCCACAGTGGGATGAATGATTTGGAACTCCTCTAAGAGACAAGACAGATGGGGGAGGGGAAAGCACAGGAGAGTGGGAGGGTGGCTGGAGGTGGGAGCCACTGGAAACCACCTGGGCAGGTGAGGTGGCCCCTGCGACCACTGGAGGTGGGAGGCTGAGCAGCTTGAGATGTCTTCATTCATTTCGGAGGTCGTTGGCACTGAGGTGTCATATATGCTTCTTTGATCTCACTCAACAAGGGGAGCCGTGTGAAAAATGAATGCATGTGAGAACAGCTCATGTGTACAAAATGATGAAGGGGAAGGTTCCACAAGCAGGTGGTCACAGCAGCATCCACGTGGGACAGCCAAAGATGCCAAGGGAATGCACACGCCCCAGGACTGCACCAAGATCCTGGGCGGGTTTTAGACCCAGGCAGCGTGTGATGCAGCAGGCCCTTTTGTCTGCATCTGGACCTCCCATAGCCAGGATCCTCGGGGCCAACAGCAGGACTACACCAGCTCCTTCCTAAACCTAGCGTTGTTGGATGCTTGAGATCTCTGGCACCAAAGACACAGCCATTTGTACCTCATGCCACGACTCCCCCAAGCACTCCAACCTCTATCCAGCACTCCCTCTCAGAAGCTTAGCCTTCCCTACAGAGAGGCATCCTCAAATATCTAACCAGATATACACAAGAACGCTCTCTCCACCACAGTCAATCCACTGAGACCTGGGGTGGCCCATATCCTCATCCGCCCTCTGACTAGTCAGGGGCCTCTGTTCCCAGTGAGGCTCAGAATCCCTCTTAACACAGCAACACTACCAGTTCACTGGAGTTGAAACTGCAGACGAACTCTACTTGCCACTGGTGAGCAGGATGTTTTTGTGCCCACTTACCCATTAAGAGGTTCAGATATGCCAATCTCACTTCTTTTTGGTATAAGATAGTGTTTACTTGGCCGGGCACGGTGGCTCAAGCCTGTAATCCCAGCACTTTGGGAGGCCGAGGCGGGTGGATCACGAGGTCAGCAGATCGAGACCATCCTGGCTAACATGGTGAAACCCCGTCTCTACTAAAAATACAAAAAAAAACTAGCCGGGCGTGGTGGCGGGCGCCTGTAGTCCCAGCTACTCGGAGGCTGAGGCAGGAGAATGGCGTGAACCTGGGAGGCGGAGCTTGCAGTGAGCCGAGATCGCGCCACTGCACTCCAGCCTGGGTGACACAGCGCCAGACTGTCTCAAAAAAAAAAAAAAAAAAAAAAAAAGATAGTGTTTACCAAGACACAGCAGCCTTCAATCTCAATACCCCCCCTCCCCAGTCAGGGGCCTTTTGCTTCAAGGATCAAGAGACACACAGAACACACACATGGCAAAATGGTAGACTAAATGTCACCCTATCAACAATCACACTCCAATTAGAAGTCTGAACATTCCAATCAGAAGACTGAGACTGTCAAGCTGGATAAACAGGCAAGACCCTACCATATGCTGCCTACAAGAAATGCATTTTAAAATCCCAAGCCATTCTCAGGCTGATGTTGCAAAAAGGAATCATAAACACGTTAAAAAACAAACAAAAAACAAACAAAAATCCAAGTCACAGTTAGATTCTAAGTAAAAGAATGAGAAGAGAACTAATTTCTATACAAACACTAGTCTTAAGGATGCTAGAGTGGCTACGTTAATAGTAGAGAAGACAGATTTAATACCAGAGATAAAGAATACTTCATAACAATAAAAGGATAGAGTTTCAAAGACCATGAAGCATGAAGCTTGACAGAACAGGCTAATCTGCAATTACAGCTGGCAATTTTAACATCCTTTAACATCCTTTTCTTAGGAACAGAACTAAAGATTAATATGGTTGCTATGGGAGATCTGAACACAGCTGTTGACCGCCTTGACCTAATGGACATTGCCAGCACACTGCGCCCAGCAACTGCAGAGTACACATTCTTTGAAGAGCACACAAAATGTTCTCCAAGACAGCCAGACCATGTGCTGGACTACAGAGCAAGTCTCAGTGGATCTCAAAAGACAGAAATGACAGATTCCCTGACCATGATGCGAATTAAGGTAGGAACCATGAAGGAATCGAAAAAACTCCCCAGGTGGCAATTAAACACCACAACTCTAAACATCTCACAAGTCAAAGAAACCACAGTGAAAATTGGCAAATATTTTACATTTTCCATTCATGAGAAATGAGTCAAATGAAAATGAAAATAGGACATCCCAAAGTTGGTAAGATGCAGATAAAGCAGTGCTTAGAGGGAAAATCTTAGTCGGGAACTAGAGGCTGAGTCTGCTTGAGGGCTGAGAGCCACAGTCATCCCAAAGTCAAAGGTGTTACTGATTCTCTCTCAGAAGGAGCTGCTTACTGGTGGCTCCATTTCCTCATCTGTGAAACGACTTATCTCCACTGGACATCCTAACTGCAGCCACAACCTCTCTCATGCACTTGTGTGCCCATGACTCTCACCCCACTGGTGACTATCCATGCTGAGCCTCCCTTCCCCACCATGTTAGGAACCAGAGTGTGGTTTCAGCTTCTGCTGTCCCTCAGGGCCCAGGCCAGTGCCCCATGTCCTGCTGATCAACTGGAAACCCCAAGAGGTCATTAGAGGTCCAGCACCCTGGGCCACCCCAAGTCCCACAGAAGTAACTTACGCTTCTCAAGCTGGTCCCCGATCACCCTGAGGAAGGCCACGGAGATCATGAGCAGGTTGACAAGGAAGCAGGCCTCACACAGCTTCCCGATGGCGGGGCCACAGAGCCCCCTGACCACGCCGTGGTAGGTGGCCTGGCCACTGACAGCAGCAGCATAGCCCAGGATGACCAGCCCGCTGACCAGGAAGACCAAGGAGACCTGCGGAGCAGGACCTGGAACTGGGGTGTGCCCACAGCCCACCCATCCCTAGTCAACCACCCCTCAGGCACTCTCTCCACATGGCTTCTTGTCCACAGACGCAAGGGCTGCTGCCAGCATGGGAAGCGTTCTACCAGCTGTGTCACTGCACCCCCACCCCCCACCCCATCCATCCTGAAATCAGAGCTGCAGAGCAGGCTGATTCTGGCAGCCTCACTGGCTCTAGGCTGTGAACCTGGGAATCTGAGACCATCCTGCCCCAGCCGGCCAAGTGATACATCAGAAACCCAGAGTTTAAATTACTCTCCTGAAATTGCCTGGCCTGTGGGTAGAGAGGCAGTACGCACGGTGGCTTGGAACATGAGGTGGAGCGGGCACAGCTGGGCTCAGGTTCTAACCACCACTCACCTGCTGTGTGGCATGAGGCAGGCTGGCAACCTCTGCTTTTCCATTTGTGAAAGGGGGGTAGCACTGCCCCCTTGCAGGGCTGCTGTGACACATCAGGACGAAAAAGGCCTGTAACACACTCGGCTCAGCACATGAATGCTCCAGAAATGGTGTTCCGGCTGGGCACAGCGGCTCATGCCTGTAATCCCAGCACTTTCAGAGGCTGAGGTGGGTGGATCACCTGAGGTCAGGAGTTCGAGACCAGCCTGGCCAACATGGAGAAATCCTGTCTACTAAAAATACAAAAATTAGCCGAGCATGGTGGCAGGTGGTGCCTGCAGTCCCAGCTACTCATGAGGCTGAAGCAGCAGAATCGCTTGAATCTGGGAGGCAGAGGTTGCAGTGAGCCAAAATTGTGCCACTGTACTCCAGCCTGGGGGATAAAGACTCTGCCTCTAAAAAAACAAAAAGAAAAAAGAAAAGAAAAGAAATGGTGTTCCCTCTATTTCAGCTTAAATTTATTTATTTATTTTGGAGACGGAGTCTAGCTGTCACCCAGGCTGGAGTGCCATGGCATGACCTCAGCTCACTATAACCTCTGCCTGCCGAGTTCAAGCAATTCTGCCTCAGTCTCCCGAGTAGCTGGGATATGCCATCGCACCCAGCTAATTTTTTTTTGTATTTTTAATTATTATTTTTTGAGACGGAGTCTCACTCGGTCGCCCAGGCTGGAGTGCAGTGGCACAATCTCGGCTCACTGCAAGCTCCGCCTCCTGGGTTCAAGCCATTCTCCTGCCTCAGCCTCCTGAGTAGCTGGGACTACAGGCACCCACCACCACACCTGGCTAATTTTTTGTATTTTTTAGTACAGACGGGGTTTCACAGTGTTAACCAGGATGGTCTCGATCTCCTGACCTCATGATCCGCCCGCCTTGGCCTCCCAAAGTGCTGGGATTACAGGTGTGAGCCACCACGCCCGGCCTTTTGTATTTTTAAAATCTTTTTCCAAAATTATAAAAAATTTTCAGGCCAGGTGCAATGGCTCATGCCTGTGATCTTAGCACTTCAGGAGGCCAAGGCGGGCGGATCACCTGAGGTTGGGAGTTTGAGACCAGCCTGGCCAACATGGTGAAACCCCGTCTCTACTAAAAATACAAAACTTAGCCAGGCATGGTGGCACATGCCTGTAATTCCAGCTACTTGGGAGGCTGAGGCAGGAGAATCACTTGAACCTGAGAGGCGGAGGTTGCAGTGAGCCAAGATCGCGCCAAGCTGCAAGTGGGGACAGAGCGAGACTCCGTCTCAAAAAAAAAAAAAAAAAAAAAATTCAGATGTACAGGAAAGTTGCAAGAATGTTACAGTGAACACCCCCTGTGGGCAACCACCCGACTTCCCCATGACAGCTTGCTGTACTTGCTTTGACTTCTCTACCCTTCCACCCATGCCTCTGTGCGGCCATCCATCCATCTTAATGGATTAGCATTTTGAAGCAAGTTGCAGATCCCGGTGTATGTACCGTGGAATACTCTGGCATGCCTACCAAGCATTAGAGCTTGATGTTTGTTCGTTCACAGGCCTTTTCTCTTGTGGGGTGAAAATTTACATATAAAAATGCACAAAATCTTAAGTGTATTGCTGGAAGATGTACCATGCACATGTGCCAGCCAAACCTCTACCCACAGGCAGAACATCACCACACCCTGGGCGGTCCCACGAGTCCCCTGTCTCCTTCCCATCCCCACTGGTCTAGTATTTTCCCCCTTTACGTAATTCCCAGCTCCTCCCACTCCACCACGCGTGTGTGATTGATCCGTATCGTGCGCACAAGCAGCTTGCTTCTGTTTTTTGCTAACAGGCCATTGTCTGAATAGATCACAATTAGCCAAGCATGGTGGTCGAGCATTCCACATCTAATCCCTCGAGTCTGTGAATGTGGCTTATTGGAAACAGTTTTTGCAGATGTCCACAAGGAAAACCTAAGTGAAAAACCGTTCTGCCTATGTCATTAAGGATCTTGAGGTGAGGTCATCTTGGATCTGGTGGGTCCTCAACCCAATGAGGTGTGTCCTTGTAGAGACAGAGGAGGAGGAGGCAGAGATTGGAGTCATGCGGCCACAAAGCCAAGGAGCACCTGGAGCCACCAGCTGGAAGAGCCTTTGGAGGGAGCGAGGCCCTGCTGACACCTTCATGTCAGACTCCTGACCTCCAGAACTGTGAGAAAATACGTTTCCAGTGTTTTAAGCCCTCCTTTTTGTGGTAATGTTACAGCAGTCCCAGGAAACGGACACGTCCAATTCTAAAATATTGAGGGATTTCTCCAACGCCCTCTCACCCAGGCTCTAAGTTCCGTGAAGACTGGGCAGTGTCCTTTTTTCTCTTTTGCCCAAGAGAAGGACCTGACAAACGCAGACACTCAGAAAACATCTGTGGTTGAAAGGCAGGGGCGCCGGGTGCAGTGGTTCATGCCTGTAATCCCAGCACTTTGGGAGTCCAAGGCGGTGGATCACATGAGGTCAGGAGATCGAGACCATCCTGGCCAACACAGTGAAACCCTATCTCTACTAAAAACACAAAAAACTAGCCGGGCATAGTAGCATGTGCCTGTAGTCCCAGCTACTTGAGAGGGAGGCTGAGGCAGGAGAATCGCTTGAACCTGGGAGGCAGAGGTTGCAGGGAGCCGAGATCACACCATTGCACTCCAGCCTGGGCAAGAGTGAGACCCTCAAAAAAGAAAGAAAGGAAAAAAAAAAAAAAAAGAGGCAGGGGAAGGTGTGGGTGCAGGGAGCCTCACCGGTGAGCCATCCCTGGAGGATACAGTCACCACAAGAGGGACCGAGCCTCCAGGCAGCAGAACCGCAAGGAGCCCCGGCCACCGTGCCAGACCCAGCCCCTCCACAGCTCCCAAGAGGGCGTTTGTCCATTTTCATCAAATGTCTCCCATCTAAGTACGAAGCTAAACCTGACCCTGCTTAGCTTCTGAGATCAGATGAGATCAGGTGCATTCAGGGTGGTATGGCCCTAGACTGTTTTCATCAAATGTCACTAAACCTCCAACCCTAACGAGTCAGGCTTCCAACCTCTGCCCACTGACTTCACATTTAAATGCTCCCCATGCAGAAGCCTCACAAGCTAAGTGGAGGGAAGCAGCCTCCCCCAAATCTTCCGTCGTTCAGTGACATCACCCCAGCCCCACCTCCATCTCCCCGGCAGCCCTGGAGGCTGAAGGAACAACTTGGAGTGGCGGGAGCTTGTCAACAGCCAGCCTGGCTCCTCTACTCTGCCATGAGTTTCCACTTATTCATGTCCGGGTTCCCTTCTCAAGTCTGCTGAGCGAAGGGATCTCGAGCTCATCCTAAGCAAAACGAAACAGCCGTTCACCCAGAGCCAAGTCACAAACGCGGTCTCAGGCCTATCCAGCCCTGCAGGGCCAGCATCTGATTTCAGCAAGATCTGCAGGAGATGCCTGCATGGTGCTCATGGAGCAGGGATCCCCCTCTCTGGCTCATGGCCATTCCTGCTACCCAGGGATTGGCCACGACCCTGCCCCCAAGCCCCGACTGCCTCACCCTGGGCCTTCTGTGGCTTGAGATCCGGTTTCTCCCTCATTGCCGTAAGGGCAGCCTTCCTGACGCACTAGTCCAAACACAGGCATGCCGCCCCCTCACGTGCACCTCAGGAAGCTCTTACCATTTCCAATGGGGCTCAGAGCAAAGGTCACCTCCTCCGAGAGGCTTCTGACCACACTGTGTCGTATCATCCCCCCATCCCCAGAGACACATGACCCTCCCGGCATGATCCACCATCTGAAGCTGATGACATGCATCTTGTCTGACCTCCCGTTAGAACAAAGTTCCATGAGGACAGGGACTGCACTGCCTCGTCCATCCTAGGCCAGGCACGGGGCAGGCGCTCGCCAATGCCAGGGGCGGCATGGGTTACACCCGACACTGCAGTTTCCAAACAGACACGAAGAGCCTCAGGGCACACAGTTGGAACTCAGCCATTATCCACTAGCTGCTATAAAACATGTGAGATAAAACCCGCCAAAGAGCTCACCACAAAATGCAGCAATTCATTCCATCAGCCAGGGGAAAAGCATCTTAGAAAATAAAGTTGTGCTCATGAGTGGCTCTCCCACAGCAAAAAGAGCGCGGCGTCCGCGCTTCCCCGGAAGGGAATCCCGGCTCTGCACCTGGCAGGCAGAAGAGCCGAACATCCGACACCAAGCAAGGCTGGCCCGGCTCTGCGTGGGGAGTATGGAGGTGTCACACCAGTTAACGGCTCAATCTGCACATAGCAGTCCAGCTTTGTTTTTGTTTGAGACGGAGTCTCACTCTGTCGCCCAGGCTGGAGTGCAGTGGCACAATCTCAGCTCACTGCAACCTCTGCCTCCCAGGTTCAAGCGATTCTCCTGACTCAGCCTCCTGAGTAGCTTGGATCATAGGTGCCCACCACCACACCTGGCTATTTTTTTTTATTTTCAGTAGAGACAGGGTTTCATCATGTTGGCCAGCCTAGTCTTGAACTCCTGAGCTTAGCTGATCCGTCCACCTTGGCCTCCCAAAGGGCTGTGATTACAGGCGTGAGCCACCATGCCTGGCCCAGCTTTAGTTTTTGAGCTGAGACCAACAGGCAAGAAAGAGCAGCTGACCAGGCAGGGTGCCCAGAGAGCCTCCTTCCCGGGTGAAATGTCCACTTCACAGCTGTGACGCTTCTAGCTCTATCCCAGGAGCTGTGTATCAGACATCACCGGGGCCCATAGGGGTATTCTCGCCCCAGGGCTACAGTGGGATTAACTTCTCCCCTCATTAGCTGAGCAGGATAGCAGTTAAAACCCCGAAGCTATAGCTTACAGGACACGCAACTCCGCAGAAGCAATGCGGAGAACCCACCCAGAAAAAACAAAGCCGCCTCGTACCCGTCCCCTGGACTCACTTCCCGGGGACTTACCAGCTCCACCAGGAAGGCAGGGACCACGCCGCCCGCTTTGGAGAAGGCCCAGGGGAAGTTGAGCAGGCCAGCTCCCAGCGCGGACTTCATGAGGATGAAGACGGCACCCATTGAGGACAGAGTGGCAGCGGCCGCGGCAGGGTGAGACTTTTCTGGAAGGTCTCTGCTTCCTGGGGTCTGTCCCTCCATGGCTAGAGGCAGCAGAACGGTGGAGAGAAAGCATGACCTTCATGCTTTCTTCCCTCCCTAAGTTCTAGGTATCCTTATTTCTCTCCCCAACTCAGTGAGAGCTCCCTGAGCCGCTCTTGCTCGCTTCCTTGGCGGCGGCTCCCCCTTTCCAAAGGGTGCTGCATGCATCTGCCCGTGACTTCTGGTCCCCCTTCCTCTCCCCCATTCCCTACCTACATTATTCTCACTCCTGCCCTCCCACTAGACCCCAAAACCACCTCACCCCTTCCCCCGTCCCTCTCTCTTCTCCCAAACCCCCAACCTTCCTCATCCTCATCAATCCTCTCTCCCCACATTCCCATCCACCTCCTTTGCTTCCAGCCAAACTTCTGTACAGACAGAGCCCCAGTCCCTGGTCCTTACCACCAATTCCAACCTTTAAGGTGCCAGATAGTCCTTGGCTGTTGGGGATGGGACTCAGGCTCACTCCAGGTGGCTCAGCTGCATTTCCTGGGGCCAGAGGGGTGGGAGAAGGAAGATTCTAGTTTGGAGGGGTGGGTAAGTCATTAATTAAAGGAGCCCTAGCTAGTGTGTGTCAGAGTCAGGCCCCTCCACACCTAGGAGGACAGCAACAAGTGGTCAGGGCCATGGGTCCCAAGAATTTGCAGCTTTTGAGACTTCTGACCTGAGCAAGGAAGGCTTAAGACTCCCGCCTCTCTCCAGCCCCCTGCAGGCCCAGCCCCGGGGGTGGAGCTTTCTCAGCTGCCCTGGAGGGTGACAGGGAGCTCAGCTAGTAGCAACATGGGGCAGGGGAGCAGGCACCATGATCTCATGGCAGCTTCTGCAGCACCTCCATCCTCAGATGCCTCTCCAAGGCCCCCAGCCCAAGGGAAGGGGTGTGAAAAACGCACTGAGCCCAACCTCCTCAGCTGCAGAACAGGCTCCACCGTCTGCAGGTGCTGCCTCCAAGGTGGCTTCCTTTACCTCCTCCACCCAACTCCTGCAGGTGTGCCTGAGAGCTAATCCCATGCACACGAGTCACCCACGGGGCTTGTTGAAAGCTTGGAGGCGGCGGCGGCTGCTGGTCCCTAGGCCACGCTTGAGTAGTGAGACATCTCTCCAAACTGATACGTGGTTAGCTCAGGGGGCAGAATATCCGAGACGGCCCCATTCCGGAAAATGCTGGCACATGCAGGTCAGATCTGGAATTTGACTGTTTATTCCTGGAACCCAGGCTCCTTCTCACCCGCATTCTTAAACGCCAGTTTGCATCAGAATCCGTCGGAGGGCTTGTTCAAACAGACCACCAGGCCCAACCCGTGTTTCTGACTGAGTAGCTCTGGGGCGGGGCCGGGGCACCTGCCTTTCTAACGGGTTCCCAGGTGACTCCAATGCTGCTGGTTCGGCCCCTCATTGAGAAGCACTGCTTTCAGTTAAACATTTTCAATGCCCAGAGTCCCCCGCTGCATCTAATCAGTCCTTATCTGTCCCACACCAGATCATCCCCAAAGGCTTCTTTTTCATGTGGTTTCTAACGGTCTCAACCCCCTGACTCCTGTCACCTTCTGATGAGCTGGCAGGTTCCAACCTCTGTGGCTCACACAACGGCTGCTCCATGAATGCCCAACCATCAGTCGGTGGCTGGCTTCTCAGCAGGGGCAAGTAAAGGGAGCCGGGATTGCAGTCCCGGAGTTCGAGGCTGGACAGTGACCCGGATGGCATTGACGCCACTGCTGCTTAAGTGTGCTGCTGAGAACCCGGCCTGGATAAGGTCACGTGGATTCCCAAGTGCGTGTCCCCACTGTTCCCCCCAACTCCCACCCCGCACCAAGCAGGAACTGGGCTCAGGCAGGTGGAGCACGTGGCTCACAGCATCACAGCTGACAAGCAACAAGGCTGGGATTCACCCTGAGTCAGGCTCCTTTCAGAGGCTGCAATGTCCCAGGGCCGCCGGCCCCACAAGGATTCTGACAGTGCCTGAATGAGTGAGTGTGTGAGAGAATGAATGAATGAAAACACAGACGCCAGAAAAGAAAGGAAAGGGAGCATCGTTTGATTGTTCGCCTGTATTAGGCTCCTGAGGCTGCCAACACAGACTCGGGCTTAGAACAACAGAAAGTTATTCTGTTACGGTCTTGGAGGCCAGAAGCTGGTCGAGGTATAAATGGGGACATGCTCCCTCTGGACGCCATGGAGGGAGGATCCTTCCTGCCTCTTCCAGCTCCTGGGGGCTCAGGCACTCCCTGGCTTGTGACTGCATTGCTGCCGTCTCTGCCAGCATCATCTTCCCAAGCTTTCTCCTCTGTCTTCTCTTTTCAGGAGGGCCCACCCGGATAATCCAAGATGATCCCATGTCAAGATCCTTAATTATATCTGCAAAGACCCTTTTTCCAAATAAGGTAACAGTCACAGGCTCCAGGACATGGCATAAATATGTCTACTGGGGGCCACCATTCAGCCCATTACACCCCTCACATCTGAGATCTGAGTTCTCATCAGTCATTCAACAAACACTGATTGACTGAGCACCTACTGTATGCAGGCACTGGAGCTCAAAGGTGAAAGAGAAGGCTCCTCCAGAGAAGGGGACGGTCCCGTGGGGAGCTCACGATGAGACAAGCCACCCCAGCCCAATGGGAGAAGGACTGGACTGTGATACCCGAGAATGAAGGTGAATCTGGAGGGGCTTCCTGGAGGAGGTGTGGGGGCTGAGGGGATGTCTGTGCACCATTGGTGAAGGGCTGGGAGGATGTTCTGGGAAGTGGAGACTCCAGTGGCAGGTGCATGAGCCAGTGCTCCCGGGAAGGGCCCTAGGGGACTGGGGTTCCCTAGGATAGAGACCTACGTCAGCGCTGAGCTGGGAAAAGGCTTAAACTCTGTGTCCCACTTGCTGGAGGGTCACTAAACCGTGTGGAGATGGCACTGGACACAGCAGGGAAGGCGGGGGCTGCGGGTGACACTGCAGGCAGGACCTGTGCACTGCCCAGGCTGCAAGAGGGCGGGGGCCACACGGAGTATTCACACAGCTCTCCCCGGCCTGCCACAGAGGCCAAGTCGGTCCTACTCCTCCTACATCTAGCCTCCTGAGAAAGGAGATAAAGGGCCCTTCATCGGCGGCTGGGGGCTTTGTAGTCCTTAATCTCCACTTGGGGCTGGGGGGACACTTCCCTGTCCCTGCCGGTGGGTCCCTCATTAGCGGTCCATTAACGTGCATGACTTAGAAATTGGCCACTGGGCTGTGAAATTCCAGGCAATGGGGAAAACCTCTTAATTCGGAGGAGCTTTGATATCCACTCTCTGCCGGCCTCACCGGGCTGCGTGACCTTTCCCTGCTGGGCCCCATCTGCAGCCGGTGGGCGGGCGGCCACCCTCTGCTTAGTCGGCACAGCCCACCCAGACCTGACACTGGCTCCAGTGCAGCAGGAGCACGAGGAGGCCACACAGAGGTGCCCGTGTGGATGCTGCCGGCCGTGGCCCACACTGCACCCTGCACAGGAAAGCCCAGCACGGGGTGGCCTCTCTCCCCTGTGGTGTGGGGACCCACCCCACCAAGGGAGCTCCTGAGGACCCCTCCCTTCCTCCCTCAGAGTCCGTGTCAGGTGACAGGCTTAGGAACTTTCACAACAAAGTGGACTCTGATAGTTTCCCCAGACCTTTCTGCTCATGTCTGATAGAAAATTCTGGCTCACACAGAGGCAGGCAGATCACCTGAGATCAGGAGTTCAAGGCCAACCTGGCCAACATGGCGAAACTCCTGTCTCTACTAAAACGACAAATATTAGCTGGGCATGGTGGCAGACACCTGTAATCCCAGCTACTCAGAAGGCTGAGGCAGGAGAATCACCTGAACCCGGGAGGTGGAGGTTGCAGTAAGCCGAGATCGTACCATTGCACTCTAGGCAGGGCGACAAGAGTGAAACTCCATCTCAAAAACAAAACAAAACAAAAACAAACCCAGAAAATTCCAGAGAACAGATAAGGGCAGGCCTCAGGAGCTAGCTGGCTGCAGCACATGGTATCGTCACCCTGGCTCTGGGGTCTCAGGCCCGAGCCTCCCTCGGGTCACCTGCGAAATGGAAGGACACAGGCACCTGCTCTCTGGGGCCGTCAGGAGGGCCCGTGGAAGGTGCGCACAGCACAGGAGTGGCACGTGGCAGCTGCTGAGCTTGGAAAGGAAGTGTGTGCCATACTCCATTATCCAAATTTCCGTTTTCACTTGGGCCCAATTCGGAGCTTCTAGAACAGAATCCTGAACCTTAGCTATGCAAGAACTGCCTTGGGACTTTTCACACTCCAGATGCCAGGCACACCCGCAGAGCTGCACATTAAACTGGCCCGGGGTGGCGCTAGGCGTCAGAATTTTTTTTTTTTTTTTTTTTTTGAGACAAGAGTCACTCTGTTGCCCGGGCTGGTGTGCAGTGGCACGATCTCGACTCACTGCAGCCTCTGCCTCCCGGGTTCAAGCCACTCCCCTGCCTCAGCCTCCCAAGTAGCTGGGATTGCAGATGTGCACCACCATGCCCAGCTAATTTTTGTATTTTTGGTAAAGATGCGATTTCACCATGTTGGCCAGGCTGGTCTCGAACTCCGGACTTCAGGTGATCTGCCCGCTTCGGCCTCCCAAAGTGCTGGGATTATGGGCAGTCAGAATTTCTACGAAGCTCCCTCAGGAGGGTCTACCGTGCTGTGAGGGTAGAAAACCCAGTTTTTAGGGCCTCCCGCTGACCCTGCTGTCCCCGAGACTGAAGCCCCTCCTTTCTCCGAAGCTCTCAGCCCCGGGCCTGGCCCGCCAAGGCTGCTCAGTAAGCAGCTCAGCAAGCCCAGTATGTTGGAGCAGAGCTGGCGTCTACCTTCTCAGATGGCAGAGAGACCCCACCTGCAGCAATTACCAGGGACCCAAAGTCCTGGGATGGGAGACAGATGTCACAGGCCCAAAGTCCTGGGATGGGAGACAGATGTCACAGGGATAGAGAAACCGTTTGTGGTCGGTGAAATGATGGCCTCAAAGGTGTCCTCATCCCAACCTCCAGGCCCTGTATGTTACCCCACATGGCAAAAAGGGGCGTCACAGATGAGATCGGGGACCTTGTGGGGAGGGACCCTGGGCTACCCAGGTGGGCTCTGTATGTAATCAGCGTCCTTCTAACACGGATGCAGGAGGGGCCAGAGGTCAGAGAGGAGACAGTGGCGTGGAGACAGCAGCAGAGGCTAGATGGGTGTGCTTCGAGGAGGGAGGAGGGGCCACCGGATGCTGGCAAAGGCAGGGAAATGGGTTGTCACCCCGGGCTTCAGGAAGGAAGCAGCCCTGCCAACACCTTGATTTTAGCCAGTGAGCCTGAATTTGCACTTCCAACCTCTGGAACCGTAGCAGCATAAATATGCTTTAAGCCACTGAATTTGTGGTAGTTTGTCCAGGGGGCCGTACGACCCACACACACCCGCATCCTGAATTCCGATCCTTGGGCAGCTCTGAGAGGACAGGCTGGCGGGCTCTGCATCCTGAATTCCGACCCTTGGGCAGCTCTGAGGACAGGCCTATGGGCTCCCTCTGGGCTCAGCAGCAGAAGCTGGGTCCCTCAGGGGACACAGTCACAGGGCACAGGCCTTGTTACATCCTGCAGTCCCCGCCTGGGGGCTGTCTCCAGAGCTGTAGTCAGGGGGTGAACTGTGGGAGTGAAAGCAAGAATCCTTCAGGCTCACTCTCCTCCTGCCACTGTGTCCAATGGAGGAAACACAGGGGGTGCAGCGGGGGTCGGTCAGCAGCCAACGGGCTGGGGGCAGAGGGCAGGGAGGAGGGCATGGTGCCAGGGCTGAGCCCACAGGGTCTTCACCCATGGGGTTCTGACCCCTTGAGTCCACACTGACACTGGGGGTCAGAAGGGCACAAGAACCTCTTCCAGGTTCTAAGCCAGGGCTCCCAAGGGGGCCGCCTGTCGACAAGAATCTCCTGCGGAGGCAGCGTGTGTGTTAAGAGTTAACATGACATAAAATTCACTTGAACTCCATCTGGGGCTTACCATTTTAGAGTGTGCAGTCCAGTGGCTTTAAGTACTCACAATGCTGTGCCAGTATCACCACTATCTCATTCCAGAACATTTTCAACAGCCCCAAAGGCACATCCCTTCCCCCAGCTCCTGACAACCACTGATCGACTTCCTGTTTTTGTGCAATCTGTTTACTGTGGATATTTCATCATACATCATGTGGCCTTCTGGGTCTGGCTTCTTTTACTCAGCATGTTCTTGGGGTTCCCCCACTTGGGAGCATGTGTGAGAACTTCGTTTCTTTTTATGGCCGTATTCAATGGCATGGAGAGGCCACCTTTGTCCATGTGGCCATCACTGCTGGGCGTGTGGGCTGGCGCCGCCTTCTGGCTACTTCGAGTAGTGCAGGTGGGAACTTCCGCACAGAGGTCTTTGTCTGAACAGCTTGTTTTCAGTTCTCTTGAGCAGAAGCTTAGGGATCGTTGGGGCACAGCTCCAGTCGCTGTTTGCTCTGGGGAGCTTTTAAAAGAGATTCCTAGACCCTTCCCAAGGAACAGATGATCTAGTCAAGCTGGGGTGAGGCCGGGGATCTGTATTTCTAGCACACTTACCTGCAATGCCTCCTTGTTACCACCAAATGAAACCAATATTCCATGAGTTAATATCCAATTAAGGGGGTGTCACCAGCCGTGTTTTTAATGAAGAATTTCAATATTTCTCTAGAAACGTCTATCTAATCTGTATATAAAAAGGGAGACAAACCTTTTGCATATCCTTGACTCTGTATTTTGTGTCCTGTGAAATCAAAGTCTAAGTTAACCCTCGCGTTATTTCCAGTAGGCAGCACCCTCCCCCGCCGGGGAGGGAGGCAGCCTGGCAGTGAGGGCTTCAGAGCTCAGGCCTAGGCCAGCCCTGGGGTTTCTCCTGAAAAATGGATCTGAGAGCCCTGGGTGGGATCATGTCCACAAACCACTGGCCTGAGGCACAGAGACGAGGGCTCAGCAGGTCCCAGGGCCGTCACTGTGGGCCAGGCTCACCTACTGTGCGTGGCATTCCCGGAGGTCTCCTCGGAGCCATCGTATGTGGGACACGCTCTGCACGGAAAGGACAAGTGTGTGTGCAAAGGAAGATCTAGACTTGAGTGTCCTGTACAGGGGAGGGGGCCAAAGGGGGAGTCACTATTTGCATCTCATCTTAAAGATTCCTGTAGTCAGGGCCACTGCGTGAGTCTCCAGAGAGAGCCAGGGCGAAGGATGATACCTGACGCCGCTCAGGGTCCCCAGGCCCCCTGTGAACCCCAGGTCTATCTGTGGCTGTGGCTGGTTGGTCTTTTTTGTGTTTTTTTTGGTAGAGACAGAGTCTTGCTTACGTTGGCCGGGCTAGCCTCAAGTGATCCTCCTGCTTCGGCCACCCAGTGTTGGGATTACAGGCAGAGCCACTGCCAGCTGGCCTTTTCTGGCTTGTTAAAAAGATGTAGCTGTTCACTCGGACAATGAGAGTCTACGCCAGGGGCAAAAAGGAATCCTTTCGAAGTGGGGGTTGGCCCAGCCGAGGACCACATGAGTGGGCCCAGGTGACAGAACGTGGCCTCAACCTCCAGGCATGTGTGTCCCTGTAATGGCTGACATCAGCACTGGCTGTCAGGCACACGGCTAAGCACACGGCCTGGGTGACACCACACACCCAACACACAGCACTCGGTGGTGTGGAGGCCCCTGGCTAGGGCCCACAGCAGGAGTGGCCGGGCTGAACTGGACCCAGGCAGCTTGAGTCTAGGGCCAGGGCCATGACATCCTCTCCAGGACCTCCAAGGCAGACCCCGGAATCCCACGGCTGCCCCCCAGCAAGGGGGGCGTCCCTCCAGGGCCTGTTCTGTTGGGTGGCACATCTGAATGCCAGACTCAGTCACCTCAGCAGACCACATAGATCTGGTTCCTCCCGGAGACCTAATCCCCCTTCTACCTAAACTCTCCACCAGGGGACATTCTCTCCAGGCTCACCCTCACCTGCTCCTTTACTCAATCCTCTCAGACTCTGTCCCAAGGCCCCCCAGCATCTGGGTATCCTGTTGGTGTGTCACTGTCCCTTTAGAGAGACAGACATGGGGCATCACACAGACACCAGCAGGAGAGAACACGGGTTAAGTACACAGGTTTTGGAACTGAGGGCAACCTGAGTTCAAATTCTGCCTTGCCTACTAGTTATATGACTGGACAAGGTGATGAGTGATCTCCAGGCTTCCGTTTCACCTGTGTGATGGGCCCAGTGATGCCCACCTTACAGTGTGTGGGGAATGAAACAAAAACACGTGTTATAACTAGCATAGCATGCCTGGCACACATCTCCTCATGACATCATTCCAGCAACTGGACAGAAAGGGTCCTCACCTCCTGGTTCGAGGCAAAACCTTTAACATAACCCTGTCCTTTATGGTCCTGAGCACCAGATGGTGAGCAGCCTGCACCTGTGGAGACCTGTGAGACGAGAGGCTCCAGAGCTAACAGCATGGAAGACCCCTGTGTGGATAAGGAGAGTGGCTCAGAGCCACAGCCACCTACTAAGGACGGCAGGGCTCCTGAGTGCCAGATGCTTGCAGCCCTCGGACTGCTTGTGAGGTCCTACACCCTTTGGCCAGGAACGAATGCCTCACGGGACCTCAGCAACACATTCGGATTCTCGAAGCACCGACAGCAGAGTGCAGTGACAGCCACAAGGTGAGCACGTGACCTGCCAGGGACGAAAAGAATCACAATGGACAGACGGCCCGGCGGCTCCTCCCCTGCGTGGGCCAGGATGTTCTCTGCCCACGACCTCAGCAACACCCTGCACGGCCTCTGCCCTCCTTCCCAGTCACCCTTGCCTTTGCTGTGTGGACTGGTGCTCGGCCAGTCAGCATACAACACCCTGTTCAGGTGGGGATCAAAGATTAACAGGCTGTCTGGGATCAGGCAATGCTTTCTCGGATATGACCCCTAATGCCCAAGCAACCAAAGAAAAAAACAGAAAAAATGGACTTCAAGATGAAAACCTTTTCTATTTCAAAGGATGGCATCAAGAGAGTGAAAGGCCAAAGAACAAGAGACAGTATCTGCAAGTTACATCGCTGATAAGGGACTCACCTAAGAACTCCTACAATTCAATAAAAAGACAACCCAATTAAAATATGGACAAAGGCTCTGAACAGACATTTCTCCAAGGAAGACAGACAAATGGGCAATAAACACATGAGAAGACACTCAACACTGTTAGTCTTGAGGGCAGTGCAAGTGAAAGCTGCAGTGAGAGCACCGCACACCCACGAGGACGGCCAGCATTGTTACAAGACGGGGAACTGCAGGTACTGACGAGGATGTGGAGAAAGTGGAGCTCTCGCACGCTGCTGGCAGGAATGCGAGATGGTGCAGCGGCTTTGGGAGCTCCTCAAAAACTTAAACACAAAGAAGGATTTCTTACCTAGGTACACTCCCAACAGAAAAAAAAAAAAAAAAAAAACTACGTTCGCACAAACCCCCATACACAAATACTCAGAGCAGCGCTGTTCACAGCGGCCAAAAAGTGGGAACACACAAATGTCCACCAGCTGAGGAAGAGAGAAACACAACTGGTCTAGCCACCCCACAGGACACTGCTCAGCCACAAGGAGGAATGAGTCTGAATACCTGCTACAGCGCTGGCCAATGAACCCTGAAAACATGACACGGAGTGAAGAGAATCAGATGCCAAGGACTCCGTACTGTGCGATCCCATTGAAAGGACATGTCCAGAACCGGCCAATCCACAGACAGAGCAGCCTGGCTGCCAGCGACCTGGGGGCAGGGGATGAATGGGGGTGACTTGGGGTGGGAGTGGGGTTTTCTCTGGGGTGATGGAAATGTTCTGGAAACTGCACAGCCTTGTGAGTACACCAAAAACCACTGAGCTCTACACTAGGAAGTGGAGAATGTTATGTGAATTATGTCTCAATAAAAACAAAATTAGCAAGTTGATTCAGAACCCATTCCAGACTGTCATCCAAGAGAAATGGGACAAGTGGAAAGAGTCCGTTACACAGTATCTTTAAGCTTCCGACGGGTAATACATATTTATTGAAAATTTTCTTCACCGACAATGGTGAAATCAAGACCTCAAATTACAAAACATGGTGGCAGGTGATACTTACAAAAATAAAGCGAAGGTCTATGTTTCACAGATTGGTGTACGTTTCCTTCAAATCTCAGTCTGTCCTATCATTAAAAAGATCATGGAATCTATGTTCCTCATGATGAAATAGTAAAAAAACCGCATTCCACTGACAAAAAAAATAGTTTTGCTTCCAAATAGCACAAGTCTTTAAAGTGACTTTTCCCAACAATAAATATAGAAAATAGCCTTTAACAAGCATATTTTAGCTTGGTCAGGGTTGTATCATTTGTTTGGAAAGTACATCCTTCCCCTCCAGTCAGAAGACCCCAGACAGCCCTTCCAGGTTCTCCCGAGTCTTTGGTGTGCACAGCTGCCCGGCGGGAAGCCTCACTGGCGGCAGAGCCTCTGAGTCTCTCCTGACGGGACGGGACCCACAGGATTCTTCTCGATGTACCAGGAGCCTCTGCCCATTACAGGGGGCAGGCCCACGTAGAACAGACTCTAACAAACCTGCAGCTGGAAACTAGATCCCTTTTAAACCGCCACCACAGCTCAGCTCACCCACCAGCGCCGTCCGTGAAGGCTCTCTCTGGCCCTCACGGTCAGCCAGGCTGCCGGTCACACCGAAGGGGTCTTTGGCGGGTGCACCTGCTGCATGAGCTGCGGGCGCTTCACCCTGGGCTTCCTCCGCTTCGGCCTGCTCTTGGCCTTGTTGATTTGTACCACAAAGAAGGCCAGGACCACCATGGCTCCCAGGAAGGCGAAGACAGGAATGGTCTGGCCCACCTCCTGGTTGTAGCGGCCAGGCATGATCCCTGCAAGAGGACAGACGGTGAACAGGCAGGAACGCCACAGAGCTACCATGACAGCCTTTTTCCATGACAGCTGGATTCATCAGAAACTAAATGCGGCCGGGCGCGGTGGCTCAAGCCTGTAATCCCAGCACTTTGGGAGGCCGAGATGGGCGGATCACGAGGTCAGGAGATCGAGACCATCCTGGTGAACACAGTGAAACCCCGTCTCTACTAAGAAATAAAAAAAATAGCCGGGCGAGGTGGCGGGCGCCTGTAGTCCCAGCTACTCGGGAGGCTGAGGCCGGAGAATGGCGGGAACCCGGGAGGCGGAGCTTGCAGTGAGCTG
This sequence comes from Papio anubis, assembly GCF_008728515.1. Lineage (NCBI taxonomy): Eukaryota > Metazoa > Chordata > Mammalia > Primates > Cercopithecidae > Papio > Papio anubis. The sequence goes on along the minus strand of NC_044993.1, from coordinate 5,954,144 downwards.
AGATCCGGCCACTGCACTCCAGCCTGGGCTACAGAGCGAGACTCCGTCTCAAAAAAAAAAAAAAAAGAAACTAAATGCGAGCTAATTTCACTAGCTGGGCTTGCAGGGCATGCATCATTTTTAAGCCTTAGCTAAAGTAACCCAGGCCATCAGTAAACAGTGGATGAGAGCAAAGAGCAGTCATGTTCCCAGTCCGTGGAGAAGCCACTTCCCACGGGGTAGAGGGTTCAGTGGGCTCTCTGCTGCTCCTCCTCCCTGGGCTCCCCACAGGTGGATGATCAGGCCCAGCTCTGCTTCCATCACAACCTACCGAAGGGAGGCCCAGAGGCGCTCTGTGTTTCCCTAAAAACAAGGGAAGATGGGCACGTCTCTATCCCGGGGAGAAGGAGGGGCCTGTGGTTCCAGCTGAGTGCGAGGAGAAGAAAGGGGGCGTGGCGGAGAAGCACCTCTGGCAGTGCCCTGCCTTTGGGGAAAGCCCTCCATGGAGGAGACGTGTGGCTGAAAACCAGGAGAGGCCATCAGAAGACCCCTGGTTCAGAATGTCAATACGATTGACTGGGCAATGCTAAGGGCTCTGGAATTTACCCTCAGCGCACCCCGTGACCTACGCACAAGGCCCTCAGGACCCTGGTACCACCACCACCACGCAGTGTCCAGGCCTGGACTGCATGGACAAGGGTGCCCCTTCCTGATCCCATTTCTGGACAATTCCTGGAACCCAGAGAAACTCCCCTTGGTAGCTGTAAACTCTTTGGAAGAGTACAGGGGACTCTAGAGCAAAAGACCTGCCCAGGTTCTGCTGGAAAGGCCTGGTACCAACTGCCCTGGGTAGTGGAGAAGAACCTGCCCCAGGCAGTCTATCGAGTCGCCCTCAGAGTCTATCGGATCCTCGCAGAGACAGACAGGATGAGACCACCCCAGCTCAGTCAAGTCCCTCCCAGGGGGAGCAGGGCAGAGAACTGGAAGGGCCTTCTGGGCTGAGAGCTGGGAGCCAGGGCAGCTGCTGCCACTGGCTGGGACCCAAACCAGCTGACAGGCGTCCTGTGAGGGACATAATAGGTGGCTGGCAGAACTTTCATAAAGAGCGTGCAAGTTACTTTGAACATCTTTAAGTAGATCACCCGGTCGTTGTAAAAGAAATTCCAATGTGAAAATCTAGGTAGCATTTTCTAAGGGAAACAACAATCTCAATCTCTCAGGTCTGCCCTTGGTCGTGCTGGTTTGTGCCACAAAAGAAGCCAAGAGCCAAGGCCACCACAGCTCCCAGGAAGGCAGAGACAGGAAGAGTCTGGCCCGCCTCCTGGGGGAGGGAGGGAGAGAGACTCCCTTGAACAAAATACAGGATGACTGAGCACAATAACAAAGCACCCGAGAACGCACCTCCAGGAATGTCCCATGCGCCGCTCTCTCCAGGGGACAAGGGCCTCACTTGAGGGCGATTTGATCGAAAGTTGGGTAACACCACCTTGTCCAGGTCGATGGAGAGTAGCTTCTGATGTTTCCAAAGGTTACTTCAGAAAATAGATTAAAACAAAATAAAAATAAGCCATTGTACTAGTCTAGGAAGCTCAACTAAAACCCAAGAAAGAGAAAGTGATCTACAGGGAGATGCGAAATGCTATTTGCATCCACGCCTACCTAAATGCCACTGAACAGCAACTGTGGTGGCCGTTTCCAGGTCCTGAGAAAGATCAAAATCAAGTCCCTGTTCATGACACTCTACTGAGTTTATAATATGACCAGCATGAGCCTGTTTGTGCATAAAGCTGGCAACATGACCAAGCAACTCGGGAGGCCACTCATGGTGAGGCCCTGGAAGGAGCCTGTGGGCGGGAGAAGCTGAAGCCCACCGGGTGGACATGAGCCTGGGGCCATCGAGGTCCTCTCCCTAAGGCCTGGAGCAGTCGGAGGCGATGGTGACTCCACAACCACTGCATATAAGGAAGCGGGCAAACCGGTGCCGGGAACCAGACAGCATCTTTGTCTCTGAAGAAACCGCTGTCTAGAGGGAGAATAGGAAACATACAAGGAAGCAACCGCGGGGAGAGTCTGAGCAGCGAAACGCGGGGTCCCCATCTGCCGCGCCCGCAGTGGGGGGATGATCAAGTGAACAAGTGCGCTTTCTGCACTCTGGTGCACAGTATCATTATTAACTTTGGGATCTGAAAAACTTCAGGCCAATACAACTTAGACCCAAAGAACACAGAGAGGTTGATACGCTGGCAACAGCGGCACAGAGCCTGGGAGGACACCGGAGCTAGAGCGAAGAGCGCGATGGGCAAAACACTACTCTGGCTTCAGTGAGGGGAGAATACAGTAAGTTTGCCAATGAAAAATTCTCTGTTTTTCTGTTGTTGAGTCATTTGGAAACTGTCAGCCTGTCTCTCTCACTCTGGGCAAGTGAAAGCAAAGATGTCCAGTTCTATCAGCACCTAGGCTGAAAGTCACCGCCAAGCTGGCAGGCAAGGGCTGGTCTGAGCAGAGGCTTCTTAGGCAGGAAAGAGGGAGACTCCCACTCGATACTCCCAGCTCGGCAACTGCCTGAATACCAGTGAGCACTCATTATAACCCTCCTATTTCATAGGATTTAATGTTACACTTCAGGTTTAATCAGTCTGAAAATTAAACTGACAGTGTTAAGTTATGGAATCAATGACATTTAGGCTTTATGACTTTGTAGCTGAATATATATGGGCTATATTTCCATTCTAACAGTGACATCCTGTTCCAGAATCTAATTCTTTGGTGATGGCACTTTCTAGTGGAGTAGTCATGGTAACAGTTCACACCCATTACCATGTGGCTGCTTTACAGCATACTGATGGAAGGACTGCGGAGCCACCTGAGCAGGGGTTCCTCTCAGGGAGGACGCTGACACTTCTACAGCTGCCCTAGGTATGGGCACCTGATGCCCAACAAAGAAACGCAAAGCGCCTCTCCACTCCACAGACGGGAACCTGCTCCCGGCACTAGGCTGACAGGCATCTGGAGCTGTCTCCTGGTCTCAGATCTCTTTTAGAGACTCAGAATATGCGTCGATCTAGGTCTCTGGGGACTGAAAATAATTTTCAACAAGATGTGAAAAGCAAGATAAATGTAAAACCCAGCGGCGTACTGAGAAGGAGGAATTACTGACTGATTGTAAAAATCAAATTCCAGGAGCTGTCCATTGTCAACATGCTGGATGAGCCAGTACAGAATGTGATGGATTATTTGATGTGAACAGGTAGATAGCCAAGGATAGAAAGGACATTGTTATCTGCTTCAAGTCCTGAACAACACTGTGGAGAATAATTGGGTTTCTGGAACTTCAGCTAACACTGTTCACTGAGTATGAATTGCTGACCATGGCTGGAATATAAACTCTGGTTTGAATGCTAGGCTAATAGAAGGTTATAAATAAATAGGATGCAAAAATGGAAACTTATCAGAAATTTTTAAATGATGAGATGTGAACTGTAATGGAAAAGTACCCAGTAATTAAGGTTCAGAAAGAAAGCTGCTGATGAAACAATGTGATGATTCTACCATTTTCCTGTGTTCTATTAAGCATATTCCAAATGAAGACATATGGTCAGTGCGTGGTGTGTTTAGCACTTTTGGTTTATGATGAGCAGTAAAGGCGGAAGGCGGCCTCACCACCTTCCCACGGGCATTCTCCTCTTCACCTTACAGGATGGAGGGTGGCCTCTGTCCCTGGCCCCATACCATCACTGGAGGAAAAGGGGGCCTGTCTGGAGGGGAGCCTCCTGCCTGAGGGGCTTGGGGAGAGGGGCCGGGTACCAGGTGGCCAGGGAGGCTCGGAGGGCAAGACTCTCGCTTGATGGGGTGGGATGTGTGCCTGCCAGGCCAGGGGCACAGCTCTGACAGCTGTCCCTGGCTTCATCCCCTTGCTCAAGAGAAGCTCCTCGCTTCTTCTGATACTGTCCTTCTCAGGCCAGGGACGTCACAGAAGAAGTGAGAGGGTGGGATCTGAGAAAACAGGGACCAGTCACGCCGAGCTGGCTCGCCTTAGCTGTAGGGGGAAACAGCAGAGCCACCTCGAACACTGGGTACGGAAAGGAAACAATGCAAATGAAGAAGCCGAGTTAGTGAGCTGGAGAAGGGACCGGGCGGCACTGCACCCAGGAGTGCAGTGACAGCAGTAGAGGTTACAGCCTGTCGTCGGAGGCAGGTGCTTTCACCCCCAGTCACAGTCAGCACAGGACATAATGACACAGAAGCATGCTCTTCTTGGAAAGGCTGCAACCGCGGCCCCGGAGGATGACAGAAGAAGGGAACTCTCTGTATCTTATCATCAATGTCTCAAACAGGGAACACACTGCAGCCGGCAGCTCTCAACTCCCCAGCCACAGGACTCAGAGTCCAGCTCACATGAAGTCACTCTGGGGCCGGGCGCGGTGGCTCAAGCCTGTAATCCCAGCACTTTGGGAGGCCGAGACGGGCGGATCATGAGGTCAGGAGATCAAGACCATCCTGGCGAACTCGGTTAAACCCCGTCTCTACTAAAAAAATACAAAAAACTAGCCGGGCAAGGTGGCGGGCGCCTGTAGTCCCAGCTATTCGGGAGGCTGAGGCAGGAGAATGGCGTAAACCCAGCAGGCAGAGCTTGCAGTGAGCTGAAATCCGGCCACTACACTCCAGCCTGGGCGACAGAGCGAGACTCCGTCTCAAAAAAAAAAAAAAAAAAAAGAAATCACTCTGTTGGATCACAGCTTTTTAAAAAAGAATTAACCAAATGTAACAAAATGCTAATTATCCAAAGCACTTTTTATGCACGATACCACCAAAGAGCCTATTTCCAAAGGCCAATACGTGGTTCACTAAGTAACTACCACAAATGACAAACTTGAAGATCTGACAATTCAATAGTGACGTCAGTAAAACTCCATTCTCTCCTATAAGAAAAGCAATGACTCACAAGCCCCACGGAAAGAGTGGAAGGGCACAGGCGGACACTAACCTGGGCGCCGTCTCGTTTAAAGGCTGTGGCTTGGCCCAAGACAAATGTGGACAGGCTGGCAGAGGCCGAGGTTTTGGGTCCCCCAAATGGGCCTCCAGAACCTTGGAGTACCGATGAAGATGGTTTCCTGTGGTTAGCAACAACATCAACAAAAAAGAAAATCATCTCTATTTTTAAAATGCAAAGGAAAAAAGAGGACTTTATCATGAGTTTGTCTGCTTTCTCTGTTACGCTGTCCTCCACGTGCTGCAGGAGCCACGCCTGATTGGTTCCTCCCGGACAAAGTGTGTTTCCATTGCTGAAGGTGGGTGAGAAAATAGAACTGTTTCCTTGAAGATGGGCAGATGCGTGCACGGCACTGGCTGGTCAACCTTTGCTGACCACCACCGACACACACAAGGCTACACTTGCAGAATCTAAGCTACAGACCAGTTTCACAGAAAAAATCCTTCTCTTCTAAAATATTTAATTCTCTGGCCAAATAAAAAAAAAACTCAGCATTTTCAAAATTCTTTCTATTTCTTCGATCTGCACCATTGAACACTGTAGCTGCCAACCACATGTAGCTATCGAGCAACTGAAATAAGGTATCACGTGTTTAAATTCTAATAGTCTTCTTGTCTTCAGCTCAAGTATATTATTAAAATAGTTTCATCTGTGTTTCTTTCTACTTTTTAAACGCAGCTCCTGGAAAATATTAAATGACATCTGTGGTTCACATGACCCTTCTATGGGCAGTGCTGTAAGGACCAGCACACCAGGGACTTACAGGCACTGATACCCACCCCGCTAAGTGCCAAGCAGCTAGGGGCCCCATGGCACCGGCACAGGCCCCAGAGGCGGGTTGAGGCTCCACCACCACATACCGCCCGGGGGATCTCAGGCAGTTATCTAATTTCTCTCAACTCTCGTTTCCTTATCTGGAAACTGGGAATGATAGTATCTATTTTCACAGGATTACTGAGAGGGGACAGTGAGGTAATCCATGGGAGCATCCCAGCCTGCGGCCTAGGACCTGGCAAGTGCTCTAGACATCGGTGATTCTTCCTGAAGGCCTGTAGGAGCCAGTATCCTCACCTGTGAAAGGAGGTAAACACACTTGGAGGGGCGTGAGGGGCGTGAGGGGCGGGGTGCATGCGGAAAAGCAGCTGCACACTGGGCCCTCGATCATGTCCCTCTAGGGACTAAGGATGGCCTCTTGGCAGGTTAGAGCTGCTGTGTGCTGGTCTACCTGCAGCCATTATGAAAACTGCTCAGCTGTGCACACAAACTGGCCCCACTTGCTGGCAGGCACAGCCACTGGCTGAAGGAGCATCACGTTCAGCTGGATCCGATTCCCTCCCCAAGGCATCTTGCCCACCCACTCACCTTCCATCCTCTCCGGAGTGACTGAGCCTGCTCCACTGGGAGGGCGCTGGCGGTTCCCAGAGTGACTGAGGCTAGGAGGTGTCACCCCATACGATGTGTACTGGAGGAGGGCATCCAGAAGCCAAAAGCAGTCTGCGAAGTCAACAAGCCTGTTCAGGAATTCTTTTTTTTTTCTCAGACAGAGTCACGCTCCTGTCACCCGGTGCAGTGGCGCAATCATAGCTCACTGCAGCCTTGAGCTCCTGGGCTCAAGTGATCCTCCTGCCTCAGCCTCCCGAGTAGCTGAGACTGCAAGCACATGACCCCATGCCTGGCTAATTTTTTATTTTTTGCAGAAATGGGTCTGGCTGGTCTCAAACTCCTAGGCTCAAGTGATCTTCCTGCCTCAGTCTCCCAAAGTGCTGGGATTATAGGTGTGAGCCACCACACATGGCCCGGAATTTAGCTTTTAAAAAGAAATCTCTAAAGGAATTTTTTTTTTAAGTTAGTCCCCAAAAGAGGGGGAAATGGGAGTTCAGAAGTCACGAATTTAGGCCAAAGTAAATCCAATACGTTCCAGATTCCCCTATTCTCGTAAGACATGCATTCTCAGTGGCCCAGCCCAGCCAGATCGGCACACACAGGCCTGACCTGACCAGGGCTCCACTCCCCAGTGCCTCGTGGCTCCAAGTGGTCAGCACCACTGTCCACCAGGCTGTACCAACTGCCTGAGTGCCACACTCAGCTTCTCATGGATGGGGGCAGAACGGAGTTCATTCAGAGACAGTGAGACCATGTGACACCCACTGAGAAAAGAAGGGCCTGAGAGCGGGGGCTCAGGGGCAACAGGGAGAGGAGAACGGGGAGCCATGGCTCCTGCTGCGTCCCAGAGGCTCTCCTGGGGAGAAGGAACTGTACTGACACCCCAGGGCATGAAGGCAAGGCCCACCACCCATGGAGCATCTGTTCACTTGAGCTGGGCTTCGAGTCGGCAGGGCCCTGACCACTGAAAGTGCGACAACAGAGAAAGGGCAGTTTGTTTTCGGGGACACCTCAGAGTCGAGGCACTGGGCTAGCAACAGCTTCTGTTCACAAAGGATCCTTTCTGAGCGCGAAAGCGCCACCCGGTATTGAAACCTGGAGCTTCTGTTTCCATCTTGTTTCTCCTGTGTCTGCCCCTTCAAGTCCCATTAACATCAACCTGGACTAGACAAGATCCATGCAAGAAAAATGCCATTAAGTCCTCTTCTCTCATTAAAGGGCGCTTCCGGTCAAGTATTTAATGGCCCTGAAAGATTAAAAAAGCTACCATTTTAAATTTAAGGCCTAGGACCATCTTCGCAGGCATTTAAAATTTAATACAGATTCTTACCAGGAGATCTCAGGTCTTAAAATCTCTGTGGAGATAAAACATTAATCTCCTTTAACTGTGACTTTAACCCTCACTTTTTATTTTTATTTTATTTTATTTAAACAGTGTCTTTCTCTGTCACCCAGGCTGGAGTGCAGTGGTGCGATCTTGGCTCACTGCAACCTCCATCTCCTGGGTTCAAGCAACTCTCCCGCCTCAGCCTCCTAAGTAGCTGGGATTACAGGTGCCCGCCACCACGCCTGGCTAATTTTTGTATTTTTAGTAGAGACGGGGTTTCACCATGTTGGCCAGGCTGCTCACGAACTCCTGACCTCATGATCCACTCACCTCGGCCTACCAAAGTGCTGGGATCATGGCCGTGAGCCACCGCACCCAGCCCGTTTTTGATTTTTAAAAAGACCCATCTCAGTCTAGGGATTTACATAAATGCCAGGAATGTAGTCAACTTCAGCCTGAAACGGAGGGGCACACACACACCTCTCAGTGCATGCTCTCAGGGCCTCGTTCCTGTCACTCACCACCTGCCCTCTGCCCCAAGTTCCCCAGTGGTCACAGTGCGTTAGAAGGCTGCCCTTCAGTCCTGGTGGTGTCCTCATCTTACCAAAGTGCTTACTATGGAGCACTTTTACCATTCTTTTTCCCCTTTACAAAATGAGAAAACTAGTCTGTGCCCAACCTTAAGCCCCCTGATCTAAACGATGCATCGAGAGACTGAAAAAGAGCGGAGGGAAGAGGACTGGTGCGCCCATTTGCCTTCCCTTCACGCCTCAAGATAACAAAAGCTCTTCACTGATAAAAGCTCAGAGAAGCCCAAATTCCAGGTCTGGAAGGACAGCCAAGAACCAGCCCTCCAGGAAAAGAATGTGTCAGACCAGAGAAGGGCGCCCCCACATGGCAGTGCCCACAAAGTACAGGCAGCAAGGGGCAGGAAGCCCGGGAGGGGCAGGCCCCAAAAAAGTCAGGAAAGGGGCTCTCCACCAGAATGCGGGGATCCCGCCTCCACTGACCTCAGGAAGGTGAAGATGGAGAAGAGGCAATATGGCCCGAAAAAGTAGTTTTGTTTTGCTTATTAAATGTGTGCAGACTCAGACACCTATAAAAATATTCCAAGCAATCAAAGTGACTGCAACGTCTCCAGCTGAGCCTGGCTCAAGTGAACAGATGTCGGCTGATCTGCCAGCATCTCACAGCGCCTTTCCAGAGACAAAGGGAAGAAAGGATCTGAGTGCTGAAGTCACTAAGCCCATCTGCGGTTTTCATACCCTTCTGTCGGTGACTGTCATCCAAACAATTGGAGTCCCCATACAGTACAATCCGGCCACCACCCTCAGCTGGAATCTGATAAAGTCCCAAAATGGGGACGTTTTCAACAACTGCTGTTTCCTGCTTTAAAACCTCCAATCCTGAAACAACACAACAAAAACAACAGACGTGAGAGTTTCCACTGAGCAGTGTTATTGCCTGAGATTTCATCCACATGACAAATAAACCACATTTACAAAATCTAATATTCAATTAAGACATTGCAAATTTTTAGAACAGAAAAGCCTTAAGAATAAGCCTTTTAGGCCGGGCGCGGTGGCTCAAGCCTGTAATCCCAGCACTTTGGGAGGCCGAGACGGGCGGATCACAAGGTCAGGAGATCGAGACCATCCTGGCTAACCCGGTGAAACCCCGTCTCTACTAAAAAATACAAAAAACTAGCCGGGCGAGGTGGCGGGCGCCTGTAGTCCCAGCTAGGTGGGAGGCTGAGGCAGGAGAATGGCGTGAACCCGGGAGGCGGAGCTTGCAGTGAGCTGAGATCCGGCCACTGCACTCCAGCCTGGGCGACAGAGCGAGACTCCGTCTCAAAAAAAAAAAAAAAAAAAAAAAGCCTTTTAGAATAGAAATGTCTTAAGTGCCATTAATTTGTTTCAGCAAAATTCACTTTGTATTTCCATATCTATCCACTTTCATTTTTACTTGCCATGGCGGTACATAATATTCACAATTGTAAAGGTACTGCCTCTCTCTATCTTAAAAAAAAAAAACACCTAAATTTTGTCTCCTCTTATTATCCTGAAAGGCCTATGTTTTCAGACAGTTACACAAAGGGCAGCCAGCAGCTCTTGCTAACGGTTTCTCTATGAATACAGTAATATATACTAATATCCAGATTTCATGTTTTATTATGAAAAACTAGGACAAATGTAACTAATTTTTAAAGTATTTCCACATATTTTTAATTTAGGTTTAAGACATTGGTTACATTAATTTCACACAGACACATGTTCCAACAGCACAGCCTCCTATCTTTGCCCAGATGACATAATTTAAAATTTGTAATGAATCAAGAAGTCAAAAATGTATAAATGCCACAGGCAGCATCATCAGTGGCACCACCAGATAATCTAGGAGTCTCTGCCCCTAATTCAATTGCTTTCCTCAGCACTAGAACATGATGTATGTCTTCATCAGAATCTAGTATTCTCCGTGTTGATAACCTCTGAAATGTCTGTAGCTCTAGAAACGTGACATTCCCTGCTCTCTGTGCAGGAATCCTAGCAGGAGCTGAGTAGAAGAAAAAATATGCTTTTCTTTGGAAGAGGGAAGAAGTCAGGAGAAACTGGAACACATTCACCGCCATTTGCCTTATGGTATTTGATGGGAGTTTTATTTCTGCCATCAGGGTCTTTTCTGATGAGGCATAACCCAAATTTCTATTTTCAAATTCTTATTTTGTACCCAAAAGATTATTCAATTGAAAGTCTTTACGGGAATAAAATGCCCCTTAAAAAAATTTCATTTTCGCACTGTAGTAGAACACCAAAAGAAAGCATGTATCCTTAAATCTACTTCTGATTCTCCCCACCCACCAACCAAAAACAAGGATCTTCCAGAGGGTACAAGCCAATGAGACCACCGCTTTGAACCCTTGCTTATAGCTAGGACCTGGAGTGATCCTGTCTACGAGAAATGCTTTTAGAAAGAATCACTAACCCGTGGCCAAGTGACTGTGAAAACAATCATTATGTGCCTAAAGTTGAAATATAACCCTCTGAAACACAGATCTAGTTACTGATCAACCTTGCTTTTGATAAAAGGAAAAAATCCCTTCCAGGTAATATAAAAATAAATTCTATATTCCAGTTGCAAGTAGTAAGGTGAGAAATCCTCTCTTTTCATCGTTTTCAACTAATAAAACTATCCTTAACCTCCACGTACAGAAAATGACAACCTTTACAATGGAGGGGGCCTCTCATTCTGAAATACACAGTATCAACTTGCATGACAAAAATGAATCTTGTACATTTTCACAAGCCTATTGTTTGGGGCACGTTAACAGTCTCAAAGCTCCAGCACCCACATGTGAGAGCAGACACACGTGGTTCAAAATGACAGCTCTGGGATGATAGCTCACAAGAAGGCTGTACTGTAGCTTCTGCTCACCTGCCCATACCCTCCTGCACCTGGCTTTCCAGAAGGCAGAGGCAGCTACTCCCACTGCTCTCCAGCTCACCAGGTGGGCACGGTGCACTAAGCACAGGGTGCATCACGAATACCAGTTCTAGGAGAGCTTCCTGGGTGATGCCTGTACACAGCTGAAGCAAAACTGCATGCAAACACTGCTCTTCAGAGAATTCTGAGAGGCTGCTGTATAATGAATGTTTCTTATCTTTAAACAGTTCAGAACTCCAAAACATGGTCAAAATTTTTCTAAAATCTTGGTAATCTGGCAATCACAGAAGCAGAACAATTCATAAAGGATAAAAAAAAAATTCATCAAGTAACCTTGAAGGTGGTTTTTTTTTTTTTTTTTTTTGAGACGGAGTCTTGCTTTGTTGCCCAGGCTGGAGTGCAATGGCATGATCTTGGCTCACTGCAACCTCTGCCTCCTGGGTTCAAGTGATTCTCCTGCCTCAGCCCCCTGAGTAGCTGGGACTACAGGTGCGTGCCACCACACCCGGATAAATTTTTGTATTTTTAGTAGAGACGGGGTTTCACTGTGTAAGCCAGGATGGTCTTGATCTCCTGACCTCGTGATCCGCCTGCCTCAGCCTCCCAAAGCGGCCAGTACCATTCAAGTAATAGTGCAATAAATTTTAAAAGAAACCAAAACATCAAATGAGCATGGGAGTTCTTATTCGGGTGATAAAATTGTTCTGGAAGTAGACAGTGGTGATGCTTCCACAATTTTGTAAATATACTAAAAACCACTGAATTGTACACTTTAAAAGGGCAACTGTTACGGTATGTACACTAATAAAGCTTTTATTAAAGAGAGACAGAGATGAGAGACAGAGAGAAGTGGGGGGAAAAGGGAGAGAGAGAAAGCAGCAGCAAAAGGCCCATGAATGGCACCCTTTACCTTGGTCCTTGAAAGTCTGTGTTATCACGACGCCATCTTCTGGAAACTTCGCGATGCTGCACCCCGACGCATAATACACTAGGAAAGAGCGTTCAAAGTCAAGGCAACGCAGGAACGCCGAACGCTTTAATAAATAATAGCTACTCATTTACCCAAAATACATTCTTCAGATGCTATGTATTTTTTTTAATTGTTTTTAATCTTGAGGGAGGAGCTGCTATTGCCTTGTCACACAAAGTACAAGTAATCACCTCAAAATTCAAGTGAAAAACACTACTAATATCAGGTTTCTGAATATATTTTATAATTCAAGGAAAAATATTAATATTAGGTTTCTGAATAAATGTTAAAATTCAGAGCAGTCAAAGGCTCAAAACAAGCTGCCCAGACCTGCAGAATGGGTATAAGAATGCTCAAGATGTTCTTCTCAAAACCAGCTACCAAAACCTTATCTGTGGGGAAACTTCCTACATGAGAAACACAAAGTTACTTCATGAATAGAACTTTGTAAATAATTAGGAAGCTAGGAGGTAGTTCCTATTTAGGACTATTACATAAAGACTCTAATAGGTAGCACTAAAATTAGGAATGGCTACATAAAATATTTTCATTAAAAAAAATTTGGATAAAACTAGAGTCTCACAGATGTACTTCTGAAAATACTGATGAGTTCTTTCCACAGACTCCACTAACTGAGGGATCATCATTTTCTTTCTCAAGAAACCTAGACCTCAGAGGTGTACAACTTCTGCTCTCACACCTAAGACCACGCCCCCGGGAAACACACAGAGCCTTACTGTCATGGTTGGCCAGCGTGAACTCTCCTTCATACAGGCCATCGCTGAACCCCATGTTCCACACAGACAGCAGCTCATTCAGAGCTGGGATGTTAGCTCCTCCAGTATCCGGCATCCACCACTGCCTGGGAAAGTGGTAACAGACACACAGGGACCAGG